>NC_057427.1:16598966-16738966 GCF_019457755.1 Venturia canescens
TTCTCTCTCTCTCTCTCTCTCTCTCTCTCTCTCTCTCTCTCTCTCTCTCTCTCTCTCTTTCCGGCAAATTTTGGAGAAAATCAACGAATACATTCGTTTCATTAAAAATCCTTCATATCTTTTTTATTCAAAATTATTTGGAAATAACTTTTTCAATCCCCTCTGTATGCATACTTATGATCCATCAGTCCTAGAAAGGCCCTGGTTTTATTTGAATGAAAAATTTAAATGAAAAGTGATGGGCCGGACAAATATTTTTAACACATATTGCAACATAATTTGTACCGATCCAAAATTGACGTCGAATATTGTCAATAATACCAGGGAATCCTAAAAGTCTGAGGCGAATCAATTTTCTTCTAAATTTCTGCCACCATAGAGTAACAAATTACAATACCTTTGATGTGATTTTTTTTGGATTCAAACGCGCCATAAAACAATTTCATAATATTAAAACTCGGAATTACTAATAAAACGCTTGTCCGTCGATTGGTATCATATCATAAATTTTAGTGCTGCACGTAACTCAAATGGTAACTTTTTTAATTCATTAGAACTCTTTCAAGTTCCTGATGGTTCCCCCCATAAGAATGAATTTCCGAATGACCATTAAATACTCGGCCTTGAATTGATATCGTAAATTTTAATGCTGCACGTAACTTAGTTAGATGAAATTTTTTGTCAATTGATTCAGCTTTTAGAATAAGATAAAAAGAATGGGGCATCGGTGTGGAACTTTTTTCGAATTGTTCTGTTGAAATTATTTACACTTGGTTTTATTATTTTTTTTTATGGATTTTTATTTGCACTTTTCATGATATGATCAGCAAACAAGGGACCATGTACTTGTCCCAACCTTTTTATCCCTAGGGTTTGTTTGTATTGAAAACACATTCTTGAAAACGTCTTTGCTATTCCTCGAGAATTTTCGAGCGCTTCAATTTATCGCATACAGCACCTGTTTCAACGTTTTTGAAATGAAGATATTTGTCGGTTGGTTTAACCTTTAGAGGACCGGGATTTGAGAGTTGAAATCGCCCTTGAAAAGTGCTCAAATTAGTGTCTGATATCACGTATCAACTATATACAAAGTTCATATCATAGGGCGAGCCGATATAGCGGCTTTCCGGTCCTCTAGAGGTTAAACAAATTTTTGACATACGAGTCTACAATCACTGATTTTCGGGCGCAATTAAAATCGCCGTAACAGAAATAGAAAAGCACAATAAAGCTGTTCGTTAAAAAGAGCAAGTAATTTTCTACGAAAAAGTTCTGAGAAGTTTGTTTGTGAAACGAAAAATTTGATTTCGACAGTTTTATGAAATTTTTTTTTCTATCGATCCAATTTCGAAGGATGATAGCACGAGAATGGTTGCTCCAAGCTGAATGTTTATAAGGACTTTTTTTGTAGGGGAATCGATTTTCTATAAAAACATATCATTGTCGTTTTTGTGCAATGTTTTCCTGAAGAGTTATGATGCCATGATCGGAGGTCTCAATCATTTCTTGGGTTATTCTTATGGAAAATCTTTAAACGCAAAGCGCTATTCGAAAAAATTTTTTGGTGAGCTCTCTTTCTGTGATTCTTTTTTTTCACCTTGAATCACCTTTTTCGGCTGGATGCAAAGTAAAAAAAAATATCGTTTTTTTTCCGCACACTCTAACCATCAATAAAAAAACTTAGAAACCGATGCCCCTTTCTTCTTATTTGATTCGAACAGCTAAATCAATTGAAAAAAAATTCATCTTACTTACGTGCAGCATTAAAATTTATTATATCAATTCGAGGGCAAGTATTTTCTAATGAATTGAAAAAAGTTACCACTTGAATTACGTGCAGCACTAAAATTTGTGATATCAATCGGTGGACAAGTATTTTATTAATAACTCCAAAGTTCAACATTATGGAATTGTTCTAAGAAGCTTTTAAATCCAAAAATATCACATGCAAGCTAATCATTTCTTGCTCTATGGTGGCAGAGACTTATAAGAAAATCGATTCTTTTCAGACTTTCAGGAGCTTCTGATATTATTCACAATATTCGACGTCGATTAGATCGTTACAAATTATGTTTAAATATGAGTTAAAAGTACTTGTCCGGCCCAACACTATTTATTGAAATAAAAATCAATCATAAAAAAACGAAATTGTACGGCAGAATCCGGTTAAAAATGTATTGAAATGCGATTCATTATTAGTTTAATGTTCTTAATAATAGTATAGGTTAGTTATACCGAATGAAATTCGTTCGCTGGAAGAAGTGAGAAGTAAAAATTGCCGTCATTCCAATACAAACTGGGGACTTATTTTTGGAAATTTGAACATATTTAATGTGCAAAATGTTTTTTATTTATCGATGCACAAAAACATCCCTTGTATAGTACAGGACAATTCGTTTCCATTCTTATTAAATTAGTGCATTTGAGGGAAAATTACTTGAAGATATCTCTCTAAATTCCCTCTGCATGAATATTTGTGCTCCATCAGTTCTAGAAAAGCCCTGATTTTTATTTGAATAAACAATTTTAATGGAAAGTGATGGGCCGGACAAGTACTTTTAACTCATATTTAAACATAATTTGTAACGATCCAATCGACGTCGAATATTGTGAATAATATCAGAAGCTCCTGAAAGTCTGAAAAGAATCGATTTTCTTATAAGTCTCTGCCACCATAGAGCAAGAAATGATTAGCTTGCATGTGATATTTTTGGATTTAAAAGCTTCTTAGAACAATTCCATAATGTTGAACTTTGGAGTTACTAATATATCGTTTTTTTTTCCGCACACTCTAATACACATGTTGGGACGTCGACTTGGGACCGATTCATGGAAATATCCCTATCTCAGTATATCATACTTTCTGCTTGTCCTCGTCGCACTCATTGACGCGGTTCAAGTCTCAACACGTTGTGCGAGCTACGCGTGCGCACAACACACTCTAATGAGTGTGACAGAGATGTATGCATATCCTCTATCCTTCTTTACATTCCCAGTGGTGCCCGATATACCAAATTTTGTCTTAAAAACCATTTTTCTCACTTATTGAAGTAAAACTTCTATAGGCGTGCTGAGCTTGGAGGGTAAACTGGTGAAAATGTTACGGGAGCATGTAACGGAAGTGCTACGAAAAGTGTGAATGCGTATGCGCATGTACATTTTCGTTCTCTTTCACGCTCATCCCCATGAGCTCGTGTGATTGGGCGAGGCTAACGATAATTGAGAGAAAGATATACGTTGGTAGAGATAGAAATACCTAATACACAGTGTAGGCCCATCGTCCCCACTTTTACATTTAGGCCCGCTATATACCTACAATAATATTGCACAATATTTTTATTGTGCAATGATTTTGAGTACTCCCTTTTGAATTCACACGTTCAATAATATGGACTCAATAAAATTGACGGCCATTCCCATCAATATTTTCGTGCGAGCAACGAGCAATATATCCGACGACGAAGTTTTGGCACCGGCCATGCTGGTGATTTTGTTAAATAAACAAAAAAAAGAAAACTAATGTGGCTTAAAGAATAGTTGAAAAAAAGGCCAGTCTACACTCATGAAAAGCTTGTGAAAGACTTAGCCTTGACTGAAGAAGACGATTTTAAAAACTACATGAGAATGGATATTGCAAAAAGTTCGAACAATTATTGCAATTAGTAAAACTTTTGATCGAGAAAACGAACACAAGCATGAGGGAAACGATTTTAACTTAGCAACGATTATCTATAAATTTGCGTTATTTGGTAACTGAACTGCAAAATACTGCGCAATATTAAGCCTACACGGCACAATAAAAAGGCATTGCGCAATAAAATTTAAGCTCGCTCAAACTTCTGTTCAATCATTGCGCAATGTTTCAATACTACCCCTACACGTTCAATAATATTGCGCAATACCAATATTGGACAATATTATTGACTGTGTGTAGCGGGTCTTAAGCCCTGACCTAGAAGCATTGTAGGAGGAAGAGAAAGAGTGATGCGCACGCACATTTTCTTTCTCTCTTTTTCTCATTTATGCAGTGTTGGTGCGTTAGCCTTCTGTACACGGAAATTGATAGAAGCCCTATAGAAGCAAGTGATAGAAATTTCGAGCGTATATTTTCTTTCTCTCTTTTTCTCATTACCAGTTCATGAAATATCAAGAGACGCGGTAGCGTCTCGACGCCAAGTATTAAAAGAAAAGAAATCGCTAGTGCGAGACCTACCGTACTCTACTATACGCTAATATGCCGGTTTCAAGCGCCAAGTATTAAAAGAAAAGAAATCACTAGCGCGAGACCTACCGTACTCTACTATACGCGAATATATGACGTCACAACGACTTCAAATCGTTCTCACGAAAAAACGACTCGACCGAAAATCTTAATTTTTTGTATCGATTTTTTTTTAATTTTTATCTTTCGATTGCCTCTTGTTGCAACTAAATCGGTTCAGTCGATCGTGAGTTATGATGATTTTCTCGAAATGTTCCTCGCGCTCTATTATCAGAGCATTACATATGTCCCACTGTGACGTCACAGGCTATGCTGAACGCGGCTACCCCCTCTCTTTATCGGCCAGCGGGCGAGTGAGACGGCGATATCACGAGTTCTTATCGTATACGATGAATGACTGAATCGAAGTGTGATTTTTGTTTCATTCTTTCTAATTAACAATATTCCCATATTCACCATGATTTTCAAAACTTATAGTGATGTCAGGTAAGATTAATAATATATATAGAGTAATATGGGGCAAAATGGACATTGTGTTGTCCGTTTTGCACCATAAAGTTGAATTTCGGGGCAAAACGGTCTTTTCCGAAACTGAAATTTCATAAAATGCATAAAATTTTTTTTTGGTTCCAAATCATGTCCTGACCGTAAATCATGGTAAATTGTTGAATTTCACGGTGATATCCCCAAAAAATGTAAGTTTCAGAGCAAAATAGATTCCAAACTACTTTTTCACTATCCATCCGCTTTTTCAACTCACTCAGACAAGACAAAATCCTGCATTGACGCCGAGGTGAGCGCGCAATTTGCAGTGTTCCGCTCAGAACAATCCCTGAAGAATCCACAAAAATATTTTGATAGAAAATCCTACATTGACGCCATATATAGAGGAGGTGAGCAAACTATTTACAATTTTACGCTTAGAACAATCCGCAAAAATATTTTGGTAGAATGGCAAATTTCGGATGCGCAAAAAAGATTGAGTGGATACGAAGCCCACTCTCCTTATGAAATGAGTGGGTGTTCATTTTTCCCAAATTTTTGTTGGCAACAAAAAACGCTCTCAGGATTTGCCTCATTTTTTTTTTCATTTACATTCAAGGAATAGAGCTTCAGTAATCCCATTTCTTTTCCCATATTACCGAGTTGACATCCTATTCGGAAATAGTCGCTTGGAACGGCTGCACTTCAAAAAATGTCGATTTTTTTATTTTTATGCTTCTTAGAGGCTGTGTCTGTTTTGCCCCGAATTTTTTTTTTGTTGAAATTCCCGAAATTAGGACTGCAAATCGATTGTGGGACTCCAATATAGTGCGAACACCAAATATACCCCAGCACGATGGACCCAGAGTTGATTTTTTGCATGGCCCAAAAACATGAACTAAATGCGATTTCAAGATTTGGCTCATTTATCTTTCTTTCATGCCAAGGTGTGGAGGCCGTTCCTTTTGTTATATTGCTGAGTTGACATTCTATTCGGAAACAGTCGCTTGGAATGGCAGTATTTCGAAAGATGTCGGTATTTGGATTTTTATGCCTCTGAGGGGCTGTGTCCGTTTTGCCCCGAATTTTTTTTTTTACCAAATTCGGGAAACAAGGACTGGGCATCAATTTTGAAACTCAAAAATAGATGAAAGACTATATACTCATCAATGAAACCTGCTTAAATCCTTAAGTGTTCATTTTGCCCCATAATACCCTATATATATCTATACAAAATCACAAAATTATTTCGACTTTAAAAAAAAAAAAAAACAATTAGTTGATGTAAGTCAAATTTCTTTGAAAAGAGTATTTATTTTGTTACTATTGTAAAAATAATAATTGAAAGTATTGTGAGTTTATATAAGTGAGTGATAATACAAGTGAGAGAGCAGATAATCAATTGAGTGATAGACCAAGAAAATGATTTGATATTAAAAAAGATGTTTGAAAAAAATAATGTTTGAAAGAAAGTAGTCAAAGGAAATCTTTTTATATTCTTATATAATTTTGGGCACATGGATGCGTTACTGACAAGGAAAGGTTCTCTGCTGACGTCCTTCGATTTTGATGAAATTTAAATATGTTATTCTACATCAAAATCTAAAAGACACGTATTTTTTTTTATCGGCGGAAAAACGTTTCTAGGGGTTGAAATCACCCTTCAAAGTTGAGACCTCCGAGGGGTACTTTTCAGGTTTCACCTATTTTCACCTGAGATAATAGAATGCACCCAAATGGATAATTATCTTAATGATAAACGATGAAAAATGCAACTGGTTTCATATCGGAGGGTTGCATAGGAAAAAAGTTATAGGGGTTGAAATTCACAAAATCGTTATAACAAAAAAAGTATTGCACCTATCTCGATGAACTTAATTGCATTTCGAAGAGGGCAAAAAAATAGTAGATACGGGTTTTTGCGTTTTTCTCGCAAATCAAGTTAAGGGGGTGAACTACCCCTATATATGTTTACATCAAATCTCAATAAAACGGCAGTAATTTTTTGTTTTCCTTATTTCTTCTGGTCGTGATACGTTTTTCCTTCACATTTTCAATATTTACATCTTAAATGATGGATAGATTTTTCTCGAAATTACATTTTCATAACTAGTGAAAGTTATAGAACCTAAAGTATGCGTCCAATCCTTATGGTTTATTTTTCATTCTGACTCTTCTAGTTATACTTAGAAGATTCTATTCAAAATTTATTTAAACAATGGATTTTACCTAATTGAGCAAGAAAAATGCGAGAACATCAAATTTTTCGTTGAAAATTCTATCACATCCATAGTTTGAAAGAATTCACTTTTTCCCGCCAAAAATTACTGATGGGATAACGTCTACAGATAACAATTTTTTTTATTAGTTAATATTGAATAACCCCCAAGACAAATTCCAAAAATATCTATTCCTTATGTTTTTCACAAAAATTCGGTAAATATTGACACATTTCTATAGTTATCATCAATTCAAGTTATCATCAACTCCCCCCCCCCCCCCCCCCGTCCCTTTACTTGACGGTGTTATTTGGAAGTCATCTCTGTTCAGTCTGTGACTCGCTCCCAAAATTAGATTTGAAATACGACGCAGAAGCAGTGATAAAACTGCGATCGCGGAATATATTCACCACAGTCGGTTATTTTTATTCTACACGAAAGAAGTGCCTTACAATTCGAGACTATTTAAAACGAAGTTGCAAGTATTAATCGAAATGAAGATAAATCCTTTGAACGTTATTAGAATGCTTCTCGCAACTTTTGAAGTCATGCATTTACCGGATTCGCCAGTGAATAACGATGAAATACAGTTGAAAGAAAACTTTGAAAATGTTTTGTTGACTGCAATGAACGAATACAGTGGTTTTGAAATGGTAGAAGAAAATTCTTTGGATTTTGAAGAACCGTTCAAGGATTGGGAAATGGAAATTGTTGAAGATAAGTAGTGGGCAAACGCCTTGCATGAACCAGAACTTCCGCCTGATACATGCACTCGTGATGACGAAGATTTATCTTACGAGTACAAATTAAGGGCCGTTCAGTATTGGCGCAGCGGGAAGAAAGGAAATTTAAGTCTGGGCAGTGTTAAACAAAAGTTCAAGAGAGTGCAATCTATACGACAGTTGCAGCGGTGGGCACACAATTTGAACAAGGGTGGGACGTACAAAGAAAAATTAGCACGAATTTGTAGTTACACTTTGGAAAATTTCAAAGCTGCTGTGGATGCTGGTTTAATAGTGCACGATTCCGATTTGAAAAAATGGGCCTTACATGCTCAAAAAGAAATAGGGCATTCTGATTTTCGTTTCAAAGCATCTCCTAAGTGGACAAAATCATTTAAAGCGGCTCATCGTATCGTATCGAGAAAAATTAATAAGTTCATTACATCCAAAACAATTGAAGATGGAGAAATCTTGGAACAACAAATTCAAAAATTTGTCTTTGACGTAAAGCAAAATATTGCAACATACAAATTGTCAAATACATTCAACGCAGATCAGAGTGGCTTCCAGCTAGAAATGCATTCCGGAAGAACTTTAGCAATCGAAGGAGAAAAGCAAGTACAATGTCTTGTACAATCAGTCTCATCTACGACCCACAGTTATACGATTCAGCCGACTATATCAGCTGACGGCAAACTGCTATCTCCTCTATTTTTGGTTTTAAAAGAACCAACCGGCAAGATTGGTCCAATAGTGGAGAAAACGCTTTTCAGACCAGATAATGTGTACATAGAAGTATCCAAGTCTGGGAAGCTTACTTCAGGTATAAATTACACCCACTGTTTGTGTATAGATATTTTTTCGAATGAAAAAAATACGTTTTTCTAATTTCAGATCATTTCAAAATTTGGTTGCAGCATGTGTTTTTCCCGAAAATTGGTTCAAAATCTTTATTACTGATTGATTCTTGGACTGAACACTGTCCCCAAGCTGTACTTGATGTAAAACCTTCAAATAGAGATGTCAAAGTAATGATTATACCTAAAGGAACTACCGGAAAAATCCAACCCCTCGATGTTTTTGGATTCCGAGTATGGAAAAATTTTGTTAGACATTTTTCTGATACTTGTCTATTGATGAATTATAATATTGATTTGCATTTGAGAAATAATATCATGAAGCTGCAGTCACTCGTTCATAACCAAATGTCGTCACCACGTTATATCGATCTTTTCAAATATTCTTGGTACAAAAGTGGTTATATTGAAGAAAAACCAGCCAATTTTGAAAATCCTGTAGACTTTGCATTTGGAGATTCTTGCAACTCACATTGTGAAGTTCCAGGATGTGAAAATGTTGCTATTGTTCGCTGTTCCTGGTGTAAAAAGTCGCTATGTTTTAAACACTTTTTCGATGACTATCATTACTGCAGTACTTACAACGGCTAATAGAGCATACGATTATATATTCGCTTCTATTTATTGCTGTTGACATATTATCAATAAAAGATATAAGCATATTGTACGCTCTCTTTTTTTTTACTTGACTACGCAATTTTTCTATGCGTCATCCCAAATCTTGGTCTTATCTACCGAAACGAATATGTGTAAGCTCTCATCGTATGCCTGTGTTATCTCATTGCCAAATATAAATCAGTCAGAATTATCAATAAGGAAAAACGTATCACGACCAGAGGAAATAAGGAAAACAAAAAATTACTGCCGTTTTATTGAGATTTGATGTAAACATATATAGGGGTAGTTCACCCCCTTAACTTGATTTGCGAGAAAAACGCAAAAACCCGTATCTACTATTTTTTTGCCCTCTTCGAAATGCAATTAAGTTCATCGAGATAGGTGCAATACTTTTTTTGTTATAACGATTTTGTGAATTTCAACCCCTATAACTTTTTTCCTATGCAACCCTCCGATATGAAACCAGTTGCATTTTTCATCGTTTATCATTAAGATAATTATCCATTTGGGTGCATTCTATTATCTCAGGTGAAAATAGGTGAAACCTGAAAAGTACCCCTCGGAGGTCTCAACTTTGAAGGGTGATTTCAACCCCTAGAAACGTTTTTCCGCCGATAAAAAAAAATACGTGTCTTTTAGATTTTGATGTAGAATAACATATTTAAATTTCATCAAAATCGAAGGACGTCAGCAGAGAACCTTTCCTTGTGAGTCAACAAAGCAATGAGTCAGTGTACGAGTGCATTATTTTCCATAATTATTTGATTTTATTAATATATCTGGATTAATTCTCCAACAGGTAAGTTTTGATAGAGTTGGAGGGAGGCCTTCGATGAACTACAGAAAATACTTTTAGATATCTTTGGGTTTTTTCGACATTCTACTTAAGGATGTTCAGGTAAAAGCTATCTGTGGAAAAACTTTAAAAAGGTAAAACTAACGCCAAGTATTAAAAGTTCGTACCTTACGTAAAACACTCTTCATCATGTCCAAACCAAAATGCTGTTATTTTTTGTCTTTCAAAAAGGAATGATATCTGTGGAAAAACTTCAAAAAAGTAAAAATAACGCCAAGTATTAAAAGTTTGTACCATAAGTAACACTTTTTATCAAGTCCGAACCAAAATGTTGTTTGGGTTTGTTTTCCAAAAAGAAATGATATCTGTGGAAAAACTTTTTTTAAAAGTAAAAATAACGCCAAGTATTGTGCGTAACTTAAGTTAAAAACAAAATTCAAAAATCAATTCTAAAAGTAAAGCTTATAAAAAAGGAATAGAAAAATTAAAAAATATCTTATCGCATGCGAAATTTCTACTTTTGAATTAGAGATTTGAACTTGCTGAATGAATAAGGGAAATCATTACTAAATAAGGGAAATCGTTACTATGGCTTGGAAAGAAAAAAATCCTTATCCCATGTGAAGTGTTTACTCTATAAATTGATTTATCGAACTTGCCGAAAATAATCGAAATCGTAACCATTGTTTGTAGCCAAGAATCAGAAGCTTTCAATTAATGCCCGCGCAGTGGTTGGTATTACCGACCATGCATCGTTATTTGTTGCGATTGATCAGAGTTCTGACGGTTCCGGGACCGCTGTTGAGCTGCAAAAACAATATAAAAACTTGGCGTGCATGGTTAAGTAAAAAAGCACGGCGAAGGAATATCTCATTGTTGTCATCAACAATCGCCACATGCACGGGGAAAGTGACAACATGACGTCATGCATTGAAAAAGAAATCATCGTTAACCGTGCCGCATTTCTTCATCATGGAATTTTATATCCTTTCTTCATCCCGCGATCCTTTTCTACTCTGTACCAGTTAGACCGAGGATCATCCTTTCCATTTACTATACATCTTCCATTTATTTCCAATCTTTTCCATACATTTATCTTCCAAGCCACCGACCCAGTTCATCCCAAACTTTCAACGTTTTACTCGATCTCTCTCTTCTATTCGATCAAAATACACATTTTTATTGTGTTTCCACATCGAACGACAATCCTATTTGCGTAGCTTATTCTAAGTTCTTCTAAATGATGTAAATTCGATATCTTCCCGGGCTTTTTTACTTAACCATGCACGCCAAGTTTTTATATTGTTTTTGCAGCTCAACAGCGGTCCCGGAACCGTCAGAACTCTGATCAATCGCAACAAATAACGATGCATGGTCGGTAATACCAACCACTGCGCGGGCATTAATTGAAAGCTTCTGATTCTTGGCTACAAGCAATGGTTACGATTTCGATTATTTTCGGCAAGTTCGATAAATCAATTTTAGAGTAAACACTTCACATGGGATAAGGATTTTTTTCTTTCCAAGCCATAGTAACGGTTTCCCTTATTTAGTAATGATTTCCCGTATTCATTCAGCAAGTTCAATTCTCTAATTCAAGAGTAGAAATTTCGCATGCGATAAGATATTTTTTAATTTTTCTATTCCTTTTTTATAAGCTATACTTTTAGAATTGATTTTTGAATTTTGTTTTTAATTTAAGTTACGCACTTTTAATACTTGGCGTTATTTTTACTTTTAAAAAAAGTTTTTCCACAGATAGCTATATACTTGTACTACAGACCGGGATATCGGTGAACTGTCAAATTCGCGATCTTTATAACCTCATCATCTATCAGCATAAACAACACACCATAAGTTATACATCATGAAAATATATAGGTATATACTTGTATCATAGCACCAGATTTGTCACTAAATAAAACAAATAAACATCAAAAATGTGTGCGAAAATCCGAGACCATTTTTTGATGCAATTAAAAAAATAAATAATTAATATCTCTTCAACGTGTTAAGCTACAGAGTTCAAAGAGGTCGCAATCGAAAGAAAAAAAAATAAAAAATATGTCAACTTATAATCTTCTCCGGAATGCTATAATTAATTAATTATTGAAGAAACAAATTTTGAAAATTTTCGAAAACAATTTGAAACGCTATCACTCCAGTAAAGAGCCCCTGGCAGCAACTCATCATATATATAAATGTACTTGTCTCAGAGTCGCTGCGGCGACTCTAGATAGTATACACCACACGGGCAGACGTTTGAAAGCCCTAAAGTGCACCTCAATTATGACGCGCAGTACAGGAATTTCAAACTTTCTGCCCTTGTAATGTAATATACTATGTCAATAAAAAAATATGAAAAACTTATTAACTATGAAAAAATAAAAGATCTATTGTAACATATACAGTGAATGAATTACGTTTCCTGTAAGAATTCAGAATTTTGGAAATAAAAAAAAAAATGAGATCATTTTCTAACGTAGCCAAGTAAAGTGAATGAATTAAGGTTCCTGTGGAATTCATTCGTATACACTTTTAGCCCTAATCACTCACTTCTACAGGAAAATTTTCCAGCAAGCGTCACAGAGCAACAAAGGTTTCTAGAATGATTCTGCAATTATTAAGAAATTATCATCTGCTTTTATGCTACCTCAGGTTATATATATAATATCACAGTCAGTAAATACTGTGCGAGTTTTGAGTTCAGTAGCTTTAAACGAACGATATGAAAACCAAGCATGAAACAATAAAAATAAGTGATTTTATAAAAATGTTAAAATTACAATAATTGTAACACCTTTTTCTAGAGAAAGTAATCCTCTACGAAAAACCACAAGAATGTCATGTTTTTTATATACATATTCAAGTACATAGCTACTGAATATAATGTTATATGTCGAAATCTTTGAATTTCAATCCATAAATGATAAAGCACTGTTCCTTTGTAAAAAAAAGTCTGAACTTTACGAAAAAAATATTCTAAAATATTAAAAAAATGTTACATTAGGAGAAAAAGCAATTTTAAAGGTACTACAGTCACCGTGCGTGCTTGTCTTTAATTGTTTTAACACTTGTTAAATAAAAATATTACTCAGGACTATTGTTTCGAATAGTTCATTGCAAAAATTACGGTACCTACGGTCGAATAGTAATTACATAAGATCACTCTTACTAAATTACTCCATCACTTCATCTGTTATATCGCTAAATAAATTTATCTGACCCGACCGCGATCGAACGTGTTGCAATTGTTTCCTCCTTTTTTTTCGATCTGAAATACGCACATGAACGAACTCCGAGCACAACATCGACAACCAATCAAAGTACGTCTATAGCAGCTTCAAAAATAACTCGCACTTCGAGATTTCGTGATAACTCTTTTTTTATGAAATTGCTTTTTCAAGATTTACCTGATCCCTAAGAATATTTAAAATATTTTTATCGAAAAACTGAGGTTTTTTCACATAAAAATGACTACGTTTAGTATTCCGAAAATTAATTCAGGGGTTCGATATTTCCAACACGAGAAGTTAACAATTGCAAATTTTCAAATCTCTAGAACTTACAATAAGAAACGGCCAGACAACAAAATTTGAAAAAATATCATGAAAGTTCACAGTGACTTCGAAAAGCAATGACCATTATGCATAATTCAGACCCTCCAGCAGAAATTAATTCCATTATAGGTGGAATGACCCATATATCAGTAAGTAGCGAAAAAAGTTTTACTTCAGTTGTGTGGTCTAAAGCAAACTCACTTTTTTTAAATTATCGCGAATTAATAGGGTGCTTACTAGGGTGGTTAAAAAAAATCGACCATTTTTGTTTCCTCAAAGCCCGCGTTTCTATTGTTGCAGTGAGGTGAAAAAAGATGCTTGACAAAATTTGAGCCCTTAAAAAAATTTTTTAGAGGTCACTTATCGCGATTTTCTATTTTTCATTTAAATAACACGGGGAAAACGTTACTAGCTGCTTTTGAATTTTATTCCACGGCAACGGGTGAGGGTACGACAACGCCCAAGATGGTTTTTTGTAGGGATTTGAACGCTCTATAAAAAAAGTCTCTTGGCGTTTTACGCTAAACCTACTCCTACAAAAGTTATTCAACGTCAAAATTGGCTTTGAAGAAAATTTCGACATTTTTTCACTTTTCCGGCGAAACTATCGACCTAGTCACAAAACGCTGTGGAAACTTTTTCGGAAATCATGTGATTTAGTATAATATCGTGTTCTTAGAATATTAAAAAATTGAATAATTTATAATAATACTACATTACGAGGTTATTCTTAGAGAAAACTGCAATTTGCGTCGAGTGAATCGTTATATTAACAAAAAAAGTTCCAAGTTCCATTGAGTCATTAGGTAATGCTTATTGTTAGTGAAAATTCCAAATGGCATCGGATTTTTCCACCTTCCATTTATAATTTCTTTTGGGGCATTCATTTTTTTTTAGGAATGCAATATAAATACAGATTCAAAGTTATTCGAATTAAGTATAAATTGAAACGTCTAATGGAATTGAGTGGGAAAAATTGAGTGGAAATGATGTTTGGAATAATGGTTCATAGCTCTACAATAAGGGCAACATCCTATAATATTGGCAGAACGGAAAAGAACATCTGAATTTCAATTCAGCATAAACTGAAACGTCTAATGTAATTGAGTTGGAAAAATTGAGTGACAATGATGTTTGGAACAATCTATCATAGCCCTACAATAAGGGTAACCTCCTTTTCCGTTCTGCCAGTATCATAGGATGATACCCTCACTGTAGAGCTGTCCATTATTTCAAACATCATTTCCACTCAATTATATTAGACGTTTCAATTTATACTTAACCCGGCGTGTGTACACTATATTTTTCGGTGCCCGGTGTGTATACTGGGTACTTTAGGGAACAGTCGAGTTTACAAGGTTTTGTAGGTTTCCAAAAAATCTGAAAAAATTCTGGGTTACTTATTGGAGTGTCTACTACATGACCCAGTAGCTACCTAACTCAAAAGTTCAAAGCCGTTGATAATAAAAATGAAACAATCGTCTAAAATGTGGGAAAAACGGAATTTTGTTAACAAATTCGTAACTCCAAAATAAACAAATATTAAAAAAAAACGGTTCTAGGGTTTTGTAGCTTAGACTATGAGCTTTCTAAAGAATATAGTGTTTTTTGTGTGGGTTCTAAAAAGTCGAATTATTTGAGCACCTGAAAAATGATTTTTTATTATTCAAAATACAAAGGAATGATATATTGATGACAATTGAAATCGTGGTCCTCGTTGCCATCTTGTTCACTGGGTATGTCGTCGTGAATCTCTTCTTCGTTGGATTCATTCTCACTTTCCTGATCGTAAAATACTTGGGAACGACGGTCGCGTAAACTGCCCATTATCTGGGATGAACTCCTTTCACCCATTTTGAAAAACTGCTAGAAAGAATGGAAAAACAACCGATTAATACGCCAAAAATACAAAAAAAGTTTTTTATCGAGGTTAAAGTTCGTAAAAAAAAGCCGCAACAGCATCAAATACATACAACATTCATTTCAGTATAAAAAAAACTGAAAAACTACGAAAATGAAAAATACAACACTATCCACTTACCTTCGAAAATAATGACGCGGTGTGTACACTGACCTTTTCAGGGAATGGCAGCAACTTACACTCACTGGCGTTTTTAGGTAAACTGCCGGAACCGGCGGTCCCTTAGGCATTTAGTTCCTACTACTACCTAGATTTTTTAGGGGGGGTAACCGGAGTCTGCCTTCTATCGGCAAGAAAGAATTTTGAGTTCGAAATTTCGGCTGTTCCTTTAAAGTCCCAGTATACCCACGCCGGGTTAATTCAAACAACATTAACTTTGAATTTATATTGCATTCCTCAGAAAAAAAAACTAATGCCCCAAAAGAAACTATAAATGGAACGTGGAGAAACTCGATGCATTTTGGAATTTTCACGAAAAATTTCTTTTTGAGGCATTGCCTAATGACTCAATGAAACTTGGAACTTTTTTTGTTAATATAACGATTCACTCGACGCAAATTGCAGTTTTCTCTAAGAATAACCTCGTAATGTAGTATTATTATAAATTATTCAATTTTTTAATATTCTAAGAACACGATATTATACTAAATTACATGATTTCCGAAAAAGTTTCCACAGCGTTTTGTGACTAGGTCGATAGTTTCGCCGGAAAAGTGAAAAAATGTCAAAATTTTCTTCAAAGCCAATTTTGACGTTGAATAACTTTTGTAGGAGTAGGTTTAGCGTAAAACGCCAAGAGACTTTTTTTATAGAGCGTTCAAATCCCTACAAAAAACTATCTTGGGCGTTGTCGTACCCTCACCCGTTGCCGTGGAATAAAATTCAAAAGCAGCTAGTAACGTTTTCCCCGTGTTATTTAAATGAAAAATAGAAAATCGCGATAAGTGACCTCTAAAAAATTTTTTTAAGGGCTCAAATTTTGTCAAGCATCTTTTTTCACCTCACTGCAATAATTAAAACCCGGGCTTTGAGGAAATAAAAATAATCGATTTTTTTGAACCACCCTAGTGCTTACGTATTTTTGTATTTTTCTTACGTATTTTTGTCGTCCGAAAGTGATGGTACAAGTATTATTTCAGTCAATTTAATATTTTTCGAGTTATAAGCGTTTTAAACCTTTAACCCTTTCTTCTCAATGTCGCCGGGGGTTGATCGCAAGATACTTTATATCATTCAATTCAGCGTCATCAAATTAGTCGTAGATCAAGTTTGCAGATTTCCCCTTGAAAGTTATTCCATTCTTGCATTCTGACTGGACTACGATTCGAAATTTCTATAATGCGGCTTTTTGAGACCTAACCCTAAATCCTTTGCCTCTTCGTTTGATCGGGATGTTAAACGGGTTCTTCGAAAATCTTTGCGAATAATTCGCCCTCATAATAATCGAATTGTCATTCGAGAATCTTCGCTGCTGACAATACGTAACGTTGGATCTCGGTGCTGATAGACGCACCGTGAGTTCGACGGTTCAGGGCGAGGGCTTCGATTTGGCGTCCCACCGCTCGATGTTTTGAAACTCGCACTCAATGATCAACGAGATCTACGATGAATTGACGGACGACTTGCTACGTTCGAACTGCCTAATTTTTCTGCTATCGTTTCTTTTTCAGGGGCTCATTATAAATGCGCTCATAAAATGTTTAAAATGTGAAACTAAGAAAAAATATATTAAAAAAACAATTCACAAGAATGGTTACGTTATCACATGAGACTTCTTGAGAGTATTTGTTGGAGAGGAATTAAGACAACGTCGAAAGATGCATTCCCCCGAGCCATCTCTGTCGAATTATACATTTTCTAGTGACGAGCAAAATCGCTACGTCACAGAGTATAGTAGGAACACACGCAGAGATTATAATAAGAAGAAAAATTGAAATAAAATCCACCGATTCGGACTTGCCGGTACCATTTCCCATCTTTCCACTGACCCCAGATTTTTCATGGGGTCTTTTTTGGTGATTTGAAATCGAACTAGGGGGGAATTCGAAAAAAGAATATTCAACTTCAAATAAGGATCACCCTAATATACATAGCTAGAGTTACTACTGTGCTTTTTCTAAAAAGGAAATTCAATGTAATGATTGACAAATTATTCTGTTATCTGATGCAGCAGAGCTTCGGATGAATGCAACAAGAAACAACCAAGTGACTGCGACACACTTGAGTACAGGAACGGCGAAGGTACGTTAATATATATTACTAATTTCCATAGAAAGTAATATAAATATTATTAATAATATCCATGTGAGGATACAGATATTCATATTAAACAAAGCCACTTGTCCTCCCATCCAGCTCCTCATTTTATCACCCTATAGTTGTTTCGCCTCTACTTTCCTTCTGTCACGTATAGGCATAATTGAGAAACGCCCCCCTCCTAGGCGCCACTTCACTCCATGCCTTAACAACTCTGACTTTAACCGAGTTCTATGAACATAGGCAATGTTTGTTAAATACTATTACCACTACACTTTGCTAACAAAAAAATTTAACCACGTAAAACGAAAATGAAGAGAAGATTAAATGAAAGATTTGGAGGAACAGATTTACAAATGCAATTGCCAATAGTCCCAATAAGAAAATAATGAGCCCACGTGGAACCTCCCAGCCACAGAATTCAATGAACAGAATTATAATTTATGGAAGTTTATCAAATTCATAATGTTTGGAATCCTATTGAGTTCACATAGCCCAGAAAACTTGTTTATAATACAGACTGGTGTTTTGTTGTTTTTATGTATTCAATTAAATATTAATACTGAAATGCTATATTTTTTACATTAAGGTATTCCTTTCGCATGACCGTATTTTTAGCTGCGCAAATATGGGGTACTCAAAATTTGAACGGATTCTTAACCTCTGAGAAGTCGCGGTTATATAGGAAAAGCTTCTGCTTCTACCATTTTTACAACTTCTATCGTTAATATCTCTTTTAAAAATTCGGTACGCTTTATTTTTATCGTCGCTATGGATTCCTCACTTTTTTTTATCTATGAGACAGTTTGTATCAGGAATTTAGAATTATTCAGTATATGAATTATTGAATAAGTAAGTAAGTTCCCTCTATAAGTTCCCGTATAAATTTTACGATTTTTGAAATTTCAATTCTTTATTAAATGTTTGATAATTTAACCTGAAATTGACCAATCTATTCGCATGCACTTTTACTTTACTGTAATTTAAAATCAATTATTTATAGAATATTTGGGTCCGTGAAAGGAATACCTTAGGTTTGCGATCTTCATACTCAACGTACAAACGACAGATAAACAAAAACGTCGGTGTCATAAATGTTAAAAGAATTTCGTAATCTTTGGGATTATTATGAAATCCATATCAATAATCTATTTCTTTAATTAGAAGTAACTAAGTTATTAATGATCGAAAAATATTGGACGATAGATCGGGAAATCATCAACTGGTGAATGTTTTCTCAAGGGAACATTTTTATTGAGATTTTCTAAAGAATAATTCGTACTTATCAATCGATTCTGATGTACCACACTTTATTTTGTTCCTCAAGAGATACTCCACGATTTCACTACGTAGATTTTTAAATATAATGATTTAATAATTATAATAACAATAATAGTGATAATCGAAATAATAGTGTACTGGGATCCATTAAAAAATTCGAAATATTTATTAAAAAAACTCGATAAAAAAGTGCCATTTACCGGTCAATGACTTCACAATTTATTGGCAATTATATATTCCAACATTAATCTAAAGTCGCGGTAGCGATTCCGAAACGAGTACATTGAAAAAAACGAGTTTGCACCCAGAGAAGAGCCATCACGTTTCTAACTTTTTTTGCAAGTCATACTATGATACAAATTCACCTTTGCTACATTGAATTTGTGCATTAATTTGAACATAGAATAATTGTGAAAATTTAGTATTCATTTGCCTATCGTTATACATTGGTTACTTTAAGCTGGGAAATTCAAGAATTCATCGTTCCGTCAGTCCGTCAAATAAAGTTGCGAAATTAAAAGACGAATTTTGAGTTTGGTGAAACGAGTAAACAAAAAATAATCGTAAAAAAAGGAAAAATGTGTCTAACCAAATTCTTTCGATTCTTTCTTTTCATGTGCGCGCATATCCCTAATCTATCGAACACCTGCCACCTCCATGAACAAAACCTATGAAAAATGTCAAAAACCTCTGAAACAATGTACACAATCGCCTGCTACTACAGGACTAGTTGTGACCTACAGTAAGTCTTTTCCAAACACCTCAATTTTTTCGTTCTTTTTTTTATTCCAATGGAATCATTTTTCTGTTTATCTTCTTTTCCTTTCAAACTTTTCGTTAGTATTTATTTCCAATCAAATATTGATATTGTTTTCATTTTCTTTTTGTTCTCCTTGTTTCGTAGTAGTTTTGTGCACCTGCGTCGACATGCATCCCTTGTTGATGTTATTTTTGTCGTTCTCTCCATTACTTTAACACTCATTTGAAGTATTTTTTCAATGTACATCTATAAATATTTAGCCGTATGAGAAATACTATTGAATATCGCGGCTGCATGTGTGGTGAATGAATGACCTCGTTATTAGATAATTTTCAGAGTATTCAGCATGAATTCTTTTAGCCATTTATGTATACGAAGAGGCTACATGGAAATATACATAGAAAATGCACCTGACAGTATATTGTTTAACAGAAAAATATATCATAACACGTAAGCAGTGACATCAACAGGGAATTAGTGGTTAAATTACAAAAACTAGTATATTTTTTTTATTGGTCGTATCATGTTGGTTTCGTTTTTATTTTGCTAACGCTTTTGCGTTTTTTTCCTTTCGATTCGTCTTTCTTTTTTTACCGTTTTTGTGAATCAGTTTGTTGGTTGTTGTGTTGTTCACAGTGCACTGCAAAATGGACAGTTCACCGATTGTGACAACCTATTCCAACAACAAGAGCAAATTCTCGTGTAAGTTCTCAGTTTCCCAACGAGAAAGATTTTTTGTTTTTCATTTCTATCATTCAATAAGCTTACATTGTCCTATAAGATTTAGTATGGAGCTGCGCCGAACAAGCGTACCAGAAATCTAGCTGTTTATGCGTATCATAAGCGTGTTCATGCATCGTTCATAAGAAATTGGGACTTGTTTAAATCGGCTGGTAATACTTTGCTCATATTATCCAATCAAATAACAATACTATCATGATATTTAACATATAATTTTCAATTTGCTTTCAGGCTTTTACCGCTTATAAAATTTCTATGATTGAGCTGTCGATATTGTTACGTCTAGTTGTTTTTAGGGACGAAGAAAAAACACGAAACCATTATACATAAACGATTTAGAAAAAAATATCTAACTTTGCATGTCTCAGTGCTTTTTGCCTGCATCAGTATGTTTGTGTATAAATTTTCCAGGTCTGCACATGTGTGCGCACAAGAAATCAACTCATAGTTACCATCATTTGCTGTGGACCCACGTGTTCTGGGTCCAAAGTTTTCTGTTTCATGTAATAAATTAAAAAGAATATATATCGACCAATTATATGATACAAAGAATATTAATGAACCAGGCCAATGAGCATTCCCATAGGAATATTGAAACCAACACAAACCAATATTTGTGGCTCACTTTCATCAGTTCGATTCAATATTTCTCATCCAGTGTTACTTTTGAATGCATTCTTCTCCTCAATTTTGAATCGTTGGGAAATTTTCATATAGTTTTGGAACAAATGATACCGTTTTGTAACACAATCTCAAATTTGTGATACGAGATGATTAATGGATTTTGATTTCATTTTTGTTTTCTTTCGAATGAGTTAAATTTTTCTGTGACACGTCTAAATAACTTATTTAAAAAACTTCGGGATAATTGAAATAACTTTTCTTCACAGTAATTTTGTCTTTATGATGTTCGAATTACGATGGTATTGATTTATTATGGTACTTAAGACTGTATATTGATATGATACTAAATATTTATAATACTTGAGATTATATTTACTTTGGACTACTTATATTTATCTGTATCATATATGTCGGTATATACAACACTACACTGATGTGTAGGTATGTTGTATACAAGACTCCGATATTGTTTGTCTTATATGACGAATAATTATTATTAGAGGGATATAAATATAAGTAAGCCGGAAAAAAATTCTATGGCGATGTATGAATTATCAAATGTGGTTTTGTGGAAAGCTATTAGGAGGATAACTTCTCTGCTCGAACAACAAAAGTTGATATTGCAGGAATTTTTTATGAATGAACGTATTCTTGTAAAACTCGTTCTATCGAATATTAACTTTGCATTACGTTACCTTTTAAAGTTATTTTGAATGAGTTATTGGAACGTGAAGCTCAATTTTTCATCATATTTTGAAAGAATATGAAGTATGAAAAAATTACAAATGTATTAGAGGCGATAATGCCGGATAACCAATAAAATTCTAACATTATATTAAAACACGCAGATGTATTTTGAGTTCAATAGAATGGACCAAGTTGGTTTTTCATGAGTGTGTCTTTATGGGGAAGAGGGAGGGAAGAATAAATAAATACAAAAAGGAAAAGTAAAATATAGGAACATTGAGAAAACAAATTTATTTGCCAGAATTGTTAAATGCACCAACCCCAGTGTTAATATAATAACTCTGCTTTGGTGACGTTCTAGTGACAACGCCCTTGTTCACACCTGCAGTCGGTGTCGCTGCTGCTGGAGCTGGTGGTCCTGCTGGTACTGGGTCACGTAGTTACGTCGATCCGCATACATATGAAGATCCTAATCAAGCAGTTCGGGAATTTGCTAGGGAAATCGACGCTGGTTACATAACGATCGAGGCTATTATCGGTGAGGAAGTAATAATCTGCCAATGCAGAATATGTATCTAGGAGGCGCGGGAGTGGGGGACGAAAAAACTGAATTAGTCATAAAATGAAAAATAAAAAAGATAATAAATCAGCATAAACGCGATGAAATTTTGAATAACGCTAGATGGAAACTAAGCCATGTTAAACGATTTGGCGAGTATCAGTGTATCAGTGTATACCTACTATTTTTGACTACATCTCTGCAAAATAGTTGATCTATGACATGCAGAAAATAAAACTTTCTGCAGTGGTATCAAGGAACAGCTATTATTCCCGCAGCGTTCCGTATTACCTTGGTTGTTCAACGACAAGCATGTATTCATCGTTAAGCGGTTTTCATCGAAATATTGTTCGGCTTATAACTAAGAATTTAAATGAAGTTTCAACAAAGAGAATCAGCTTCAACGGTCTCTCGTCGATATGATTGACGTCAAAATAATCATGCTTCTCCTCGAGGGAATAAATGTAAAAAATGTATACGTACATGTCGTACATATTAGGTAAACAGGAAGATTGTGAAACAATTTGATTGCAAAAGAAAATGCTTCAACTGCTCGATTTAAATGTTACAATTCTAATGGTCATTAAAATATAGGTAAAAAATGAACGGTGCACTTTGAGCGGTGGATATTTGAGAATTGATAATAGCAAACGAGAAACTAGAATGATGACAGAAAATTACCGTTGTAAATATATTTATGTTGTTTTGGGTATACAGGTGGTGGAGAATTCGGTGACGTTTGTCGAGGAAAACTGAAATTACCGCCTGATGGAAGATCAGAAATTGACGTCGCCATCAAAACTTTGAAACCCGGGTCGGCAGATAAAGCGCGGAACGATTTTCTTACGGAAGCATCGATCATGGGGCAGTTTGAGCACCCGAATGTAATATTTCTTCAAGGGGTTGTAACAAAGAGCAATCCAGTGATGATTATTACAGAATTTATGGAAAATGGTAGCTTGGATACATTTCTCCGTGCGAATGACGGAAAGTTTCAAGTGCTTCAATTGGTTGGTATGTTACGTGGCATTGCAAGCGGTATGCAATATCTTGCCGAGATGAATTACGTACATCGTGATCTAGCTGCGAGAAACGTCCTTGTCAATGCTGCACTTGTCTGCAAAATCGCCGATTTCGGTCTCAGCCGAGAAATTGAAAGCGCTACCGAGGGTGCATACACAACCCGAGTAAGGATTCTTTTTCTTTTGAACGTGACCAATTTTTTACAACTGATCGCGGAAAATCATTCCTCTTTCCGAATTAAACATTTTATTTCATGTTTAAAATTCATTTGCATTGCCTTCTTTATCATGTGGAATAATAATTATAATTATGCTTCTCAAAGGGTGGGAAAATCCCAGTTCGATGGACAGCTCCGGAAGCGATAGCTTTTCGAAAATTCACCAGTGCCTCAGACGTATGGAGCATGGGTATAGTCTGTTGGGAAGTAATGTCGTACGGTGAGCGTCCATATTGGAATTGGTCGAATCAGGACGTAATTAAATCGATCGAGAAAGGTTATCGGTTGCCGGCTCCGATGGATTGTCCCGAAGCTATTTACCAGCTGATGCTGGATTGTTGGCAAAAGGAACGAACTCATCGACCTACGTTCGCTAATTTAACGCAGACACTTGATAAACTCATTCGAAGTCCGGACACTCTCAGAAAGATCGCTCAGAACAGGTAATAACCTTCGATTGCTCCACATTCACCTAGTATTTTTGCGTGATCAAATCAATTAGTTCAATTATCGATACTACGTAGAATAAGCTATGAATAAATAGTCAATATAAAATGAGTATTAACAACATATGGGGTACTTCATATCAGATTTACTTATAAAATGAATTTTCATCTACGATTTCGTTGCAATTAGGATATGTCTTTGTACTCATTAAGAATCACTTCTCTGTTTTGAAATGAAACTTCTATATAAACGGGGGGTATTATGACTTTTCTGTCATGAAAAAGTGTTACGGCCGCGTGAAGAGGGTAGACGATATATCGCGCGGTGAGAAGCGGCAGTGGCAGCGAGAGAGAAAGGCTGACAGCGGCGGAGAGATAGGCCAGGAAACGGGGGGTTTGGCTGTGATTCATTTCTAATCTGAAAGCTGTCAGTGCCATCACACGCGTAATGGTCCCCCAAACTTAACTTTATAATTGACGATAAAAAATTTCGTATTCATTATTTGTTATCAACAAATTAGTGAAAAAACGCATTTTTTTTTTTTGGTTTTTCGCTTATAAAACGAAAACCAATGGAGCTATGAGAAAGCAATCAATATACGAAATTTGAGAACAAAAATGCGAAGAGAATGAGCCCCGAAACAACCCGATCGATTAACAATTAACCGAGAAAATAAAAAAAAACATTAAAAAATAGCGTTTTTTCAAAACTTTCTATCGTCGCTAATCATAAAGATGGATCTTTTTTTTGTACGATTGTAGGTTTCGATAGATACTTCCTCTGTGAAAAATCCAGGCCCTATCGGATAATTATTTTATTAGTTATAACACTCAGAAGTTGAGAGGGTCATTTTTTGTCGGCAAGGCTGGTCGCCTGGAGGTCGTCCAATTTCAATTTATTAAGCCGATTTTGAAAGAAGAAGTGTTCAGCTACATACGTCTATCTTCGTTTTTCGTCCAAATGGTGAAGAAGTAGGTGAAAAACGGGCGCAAAGAAGAGCGAAAACGGCCGAGCGCGTGAAAGTTGTCGAGTGGTGGGGGTTGAATAGCAGTCGCGGGGAGCGCGTATATATAGTAATAGAAGTCGCTCTGCGCAAGCCATGTAAACTCACATTGGGTTATTGGGTTATCTCAGCAACTATATGAGCTATTTCAACATATTTTTTTTTATTCCGGGGTAACTGGACCTGCGGAAACTGATTCTGCACTCAGAATTCGTTATTAATTAGAATTAATATAAAATTTAAAAAGAATTAAAAAAAATTTTTTAAATAATTCGAAACAACGTAGTACTCGTAATAAAAGTCGTAGAGACTTCGAATACACCAAAGTAAAGCTAAATGCCTTCCCTTCAAACTGCGCTTTGTTGCATAGAAATATCTTAACCAGCGACGCAGTAGCACTAAAAAGAACGTAAGAAGTTTATCGAAAACTTTTCCCCGGTAATATACCCTAATGAAAAAAATTAAAGGGTCAAAAAATTTTTCCGAATTTTTAGTGATTTCTCAAAATGTTGTATCTCAGTGAAAAATGGTCGTATCGAGGTTTGAGAAAAAGTATTTTGAAGCTTCAAGTTTCTAGTTTCAAGATCTTGTGACAAAAAAAATGCAGAGCTACATGTTCTGCGCAATTTTGAGAAAAAATGTGAAAAAAAAAATTTGCAACTTTTCATGCTTTATTTTTCAACTCCACAAGCTTGGAAAGTTTTTTTTCAACTAAGCCATGATATGGACCGGATAGCTGGTTTATTCAGCTTCAATTTTCTTTTTTTTAAACCTCGGTAGGACCATTTTTTGCTGAGATGTTGAACTTTGAATCAAGAAGAATCCTTTTATCTTTGATCGACGATATCTCGGCAACCAATGATCGCACAGGAAATTTAAGGGCAGTTCTGGAAACAGAAATAAATGCCCTACAAGATTCCGCTGCGATCTTGAAGAAAATTTCTTTCCATCCCTGTTGTGCATTTGAAGAAACAGGAAAAAAAGGTAATTTATGGTTTTTCAGAAAATCGACAGCCAAATTTCAAATAATCATGAAATGACTAATGTTAAGTATGCCTTTTACAGCTGAGTATACTCCCAAAAACCCTGCGAAGTTACATTCCGATCTAACGAATCGTTATCTCGTTGCAACCGGTCAAACATTGAAAAAAATTTAAGGTCATATTTTTTACGTTAAACGCGTCATGATCATGACAAAAATGAAAAATAAAAAATTCCCAAGTTTTTTCCACATTTTTTCCATAAATAAGATTGAAATTTACAAATAAAAATTTCCCAAATTTTTTTGATTGGAAGTTGATTTTTTTTCTCAAGGCTTCCAACCTTGAGGGCTTCCAACAATTATTCCAAATGTTGAAAGCCTTGAGAGAAAAAACCAACTTTCAATCAAAAAAATTTGGGAATTTTTTTTTTGTAAATTTCAATCTTATTTATGGAAAAAATGTGGGAAAAACTTAAGAATTTTTTATTTTTCATTTTTGTCATCGCTTTTCCGCGATTCCGATTGATTCTCGTAATGATCTATTTTCAGGTTCATAGGAACGCAAATATTCATATAAATTATCTTTGCTAATCTTGTTTTTTATGCCTGCCCCCCCCCCCCCCCCCGTTCACCAGCACTCGCTTCGCTCGTGTAGCAAATGTTGGGGCAGGCATCAAAACATCTTCTATCGATAGATGCATATTTCGGAAGAAACGTACTTTCGACCGGCTGTAAGGAAAAATAGTATACACCACACGGGCAGAGGTTTGATAGCCCTGAACTGCGCGTCAAACTTTCTGCCCTTGTAGTGTAATATACTATTTTTCAGACCTCGGTACTGTGATGATTACGATTTCCGCCACCTGTGGTCATTGTGTCGCTGTAATAGACAGTACAAAAGACGGCAGCCCTAGGATACAACGTGTTCTGTACCTCTACTTATTAATTTAACAATAAAGTCTAAATGAGCACATTTGTGAACCTCATTTATTACATGGCGCGGTCTGGACATGAGAGTGAATTAGATGAAAGTTAATTTGAAGACGCTTCAGAAGAAACTACAATAGAAATCAATGAAAGAATCGAGAGACACACAGGTCTCGCACAAAAAGCAACTGGAACAGATAAAATGGCCACCGTGCAACAAAGCCTCAACCTCAAACCGCCAGAACCGTTATCATTCAGTGGAAATATATCGGAGAATTGGAAAAAATGGCACAAAAAGTTCAACATATATCTGCAAGCTACGGAATCAAAAGACAAAGCTCCCGAAGTGAAAATAGCGATTTTACTTTTTACAGAAAAGTATCGTTTAAAGTAATAGAAGCTTACAAGGTTGAACTCATGAGCATGGAACGAGATGAAATTATTAAGAAAATAGTGGAGCCCACAGAATTCGAAAACCCAGTAGTGCTTGTAAAAAAACCAAATAATACCTTTAGAGTCTGTCTCAACTCTCAATACCTCAACTCGTGCCTACTGAGAGAACATTATAAATTCCCAACTTTCGAAGAAATAGCGTCAAAAATGGCTAACGCAAAGATTTTCACAGTTTTGGATGCATCTAAGACTTTTTGGCAGGTTGAGTTGTCTGAAGAGAGTTCAAAATTTACCGCATTTCAAACCCTCTTTGGCAGATACCGTTTTTTGAGAATGCCCTACGGCATAAAAACTGCACCAGAAATCTTTCACAGGGTATATAAACAAATATTCAGTGACATTCAGAACGTAGAAGTTTACATAGACGACATTATAGTTTGGGCTCAAAATGAACAAGAACATAAAAAAACATTGAGAGAAATTTTTGTCAAAACGCGGGAAAATGGTACAAAGTTTAATCTGGAAAAAAGTAAAATTGGGAAAAGTGGTGTCCAGTTCTTGGGTCACAATTTCACAAAAGATGGGATTAAGATAGATACGGATAGATTACTTGCAGTAAAAGAAATGGAAAAACCCACTTACACGAAAGAAGTGGAAAGATTGCTGGGAATGATCACTTATGTAGCTAAATTTATTCCGAATCTCTCCGACATCATACGTCTACTTCGAGTGATAATCAAAAAAGGGGTAGATTTCTATTGGTCGGAGGCTAATGACCTTGCGTTTCAAAAAATAAAAGAAAGATTGACGAAAAACCCGGTACTCTAATACTATGATACAAACAAAGATTGCACACTGAGCGTAGACGCCAGTGGGACAGGAGTCGGAGCTGTTCTCTTACAAAATAATTTGCCAATAGTTTATGCTTCCAAAGCCTTTACAACGTGTCAAAAGGCTTGGGCACAGATTGAAAAAGAAATGTACGCGTTTGTATTCGGATGCGAAAGGTTTCGCCAGTATATAATTGGCAAGCCGGTGGTAGTGGAAAGCGATCACAAACCTCTTGTCCCGATCTCTAAGAAACTAATAGCGGATATTCCTATTCGGCTTCAAAAAATGAGATTACGATTACAACCATACGATGCGGAAATAGTTTATAAGCCTGGAAAAGATTTGCTGATAGCTGACAGCTTGTCTCGTGCACACTTGAGCGATATGAATGAAGATGAAGACATAAACTCACACATATTGAATATAAAGTTATCCGAAATTATGACCGACTAAAAAAAGAAAGAATTTATAACCGAAACTGAGAGTGACGATGAGTTGCAGATTGTGATAAAGTTCATTCGTGCAAGCTGACCGAACGAGATTAAAGATGTACCCGAAATCGCCAAACCGTACCATACGTATCATTTCGAATAATTGCGTGGTTGTTCCGAATCGACTGCGTAAAGAAGTACTGTGAGTAAGCTACATTACAATCACATGGGCATTGGAAAAAACAAAAAATAAAGCTCACGAAATAGCTTTTTGGCCACGTATGAATGCACAAATTTACGAAACAATTGTAGACTGCTCAACGTGTCAAAAATTCCAAAAAAGCCATCAAAACGAGAAACTTATCATGAGTGAGATACCGAGTAACGTCTGGGAAAAAGTAGGAGCCGACTTGTTCTATTGCGAGGGTTTACCGTACCTAATTATAGTCGATTACTTTTCAAAGTACATAGAGACAAGATTATTACAGAACGAGTCAAGTGAAATGACCATAACAAAGATGAAGTCTATATTTGCTGTACACGGTATACCAAAAACGTTAAAATCTGATAACGCCCCTCAGTTTAGTAGCCAAAAATTCAAAGAATTTGCAAAAGCTTGGAATTTCGAACATGTAACGTCGAGTCCTACTTATCCGAGAAGCAACGGACTAGTCGAACGTAATGTACAAACGGTTAAAAAAATGCTGAAAAAAGCGAAAGGGGATAGCAAAGACCCATATTTAGCATTACTTGAACTGCGAAACATGCCAATATCTAATTGTATCGAACCCCCCAACAAAATTATGTTTCAAAGAAACGTCCGCGGAATACTGCCAGATTTCCTAGAATATCATCGCTTGGGGAGAGAACAGATAAAAAACAATCTAATTGAGCGACAAAATTTACAGAAATATTATCATGACAAACGAGCGAAAAATCTCCCAGAGTTATCGAAAGGTGAAACAGTCAGAATCCAGAACAAAGACAAAACCTGGGAACCAGGAATAATCGTCGATAAAAGCGATAAACCGAGAACATATCAAATCATGAAAGAATCTGGAACGACCGTAACACGAAATAGGAAATTCTTAAACCGAAACACTAACAATGATTTTCAAGTCAAACATCCCCCAGACTATTCTGCCGAGATTACTTTAGATCACGATAACGCACTAGCGAAATAGATCCGCTGATTCCGGCTCATGTATCGATCAAACCGCAACCTCCGGACTCGCAAGCCTCACCGCCTAGGCTAACCACTCGTAGTGGATGCGTTGTTACCAGACCTGGTTACCTCAAAGATTATACTACTTAAATACCGTTCTTTCACAAGGTACTATTTTGCTTTATGTAATGTATTTACTGTCATTTACTAACTTTAACCTTCTAAGATAAAATATAAAAAAAAAAGTAAAGATGTGATGATTACGATTTCCGCCACCTATGGTCACTGTATCGCTGTAATAGGCAGTGCAAAAGATGGCGGCCCTAGGATACAACGTGTTCTGTACCTCTACTTATTAATTTAACAATAAAGTCTAAATCAGCACATTTGTGAACCGCATTTATTACAGGTACGATTATTTTTCACCGAGATACAACGTTTTGAAAAATTACCAAAAATTCGGAAAAATTTTTTGACCCTTTAATTTTTTTCGTTAGTGTATAGTTCTCTCGCCGGGTATGTTACTACGAGTGGGAGAGAGAGGGAACGAGTCTGCGCGCGCTGTCTTTCTCGCTCGATCGGGCGCGAGTAGAGGGGATAGCGCGTTCAGTGGATTGGGCGAGTCGAAACGGGACAAAAGTCACGTTTCGTACAAAGGGTGTATGTTCAAATATACACAAACGCTACTTAAATCTTTCTGACTCCAAGCGACTAGAACGTACCGAAACACTCAATTTTAATCGCCTAAATCATCATATCTCGGGATTGATTATTGAATGAACGGATTTACTTGCAATAAGGATCAATTGAAAGAGAAAAATCGAAAACAAATCATCACCAATTTTCAGATTTTTAACTGCAATGGTTTGTCTGTGAGAACGGTTCGAAAAACGTTATGACGTCATAAATCGACATACTCCCGTATATAATAGTGCAACAGGGCTCACGTTGGCTTTTCTATTACACTCTCATTTTTTCCTTTTAATACTTGGCGTCGAGCCGTTACCGCGTCTTTTGATTTTGAGGTATCAAAAACGGAGTGTTAACAAAAAGTTGGATAAAAAATGAAAACAACTCGGAAAAGATATTGTTCAATTCTTTTTTTGAAATTGTTTAAAATCGAAGTTTCGCGAGAGAGAAGACGATCGAGGTAGACGCAGCGAGCGATGAAACACGGATAGTGAATCAGTTGGCGGCGATGATAGAGCGGGAAAGAGTGCTGAATGATGACGGCGAGCCCTAGCGCTCGTGGAATGAAAAAGTAGAGAGTTTGTTTGACTTCACATTCAAGAAGGTGAGACACCTTATTTATTCAATAAAAGGTTATTGTTCTGATCCTTTGGATCGGGTACATATAGGCATTCTCGCCAAATTAATGGAGGGTAAGTGGTTGTAATCGGCCACCGTGAGCCTTGGAAGCTGATCGGGGGAACCGGGTACAGTGGTGTGTGAGGAGAGCCTTCCCTGTTGGTGCTGATCTTGGTGACTTGTGAGACCGGCTCAGGACCCGGCAGATGGGGTGCCGTTGCTGGCCCTCGGCTCGGAATGGGCGCTGCTTCCCACTCGCTGTCTGAGCTGACTTCAACCTGGATGCCTCGGTGAACTCGGCAAGCTGGCCGAGTTTGAGTGCCAGTGGAGGTAGAAGCTGGTGGAGAATCCAGCAGTGGCGACAGCAAGGGGAGAGCTCTGCCGAAGGATGGAGAAGTCCAGCGCCTGAGCCGGTCGTCGTACGGATGAAGCGTAGCCCTGGGTGGATGAGTAAGCCGGAATTTCAGTCCCGAGATCGGGATGAGCTTCCACGGTAGCGGCGTCGCTGCAACCTCTGGATGATAGGCCGTGCTGGTGGGTCTCGTGTAACGAGAGGGGTATAATCAGTGGGAGTGCTAGTAGATATATAGCTCAGCCCAGAGAGGGTTCGAATTTGATCCGATTTTGGCTGCGATCTTTGCCGTTTATATTCTCTTCCGGAGAACGCACGGCTGACGCGAATCTAATCGTTCTTGCGCCACCTCGCGGTGGTGTTGTGACCTAAACGGGAGCGTCTATGCTGACTAGCCGCGTAGCGGTAATCGAGAGAATCAGTGGTGTACGCGAGCGCGGTAAATTGAAGTAGGCTCGGGAAATGCTGCCGCGCTGCGTGCTTAGATGGTAGCTCGTGGGCTCAAGCGCAAGGGGCGGTGCTCTCTCTTTGGCGCGCGCGGTGCCTCTCTCTCTCTCTCTCTGTCTCGATTATGTCCGTTCTTCTCAGAAATCGACATTCTATAACTATAAATTTAAAAAAATGTCTAAATCGATACATTTTTAATACTTTTATAGAAAATTGAAAAAAAAATCACAGAAGTGTTTCTTAATGGGTACTGAAACGAATCTCAATTGCAACGGAATCGCAGATACAAAATCATTTCAAAGGTAAATCTGATATGGAATGCCCCATACATATATATGGGCAGGTCCATTCTTTTCGATCGATGCCTGCGCGCTTTGGTTTGCGACTTGGCTGTCGATTTTTTCCTAAAGAGTAAGTTATAAAAAATAACGATCCCCAAAATTTAAAGACGATTCGTGAAATTTTTATAGCTGTAGAGTTTTTTCAAAATCATAAAATGTCAGTTTCTAAGCCATTTTCATGATTTTTTCATGCGAACTCTATAAGGCTTAAAGACTCAGATAAAGCAGCATTTTCCTACTCCGATTGTCCGCTTTTGGGAAAAAAATTGTTTTTACTATAAATGAAAATCCGGTTTAATTAGCACCCTTTTCTTAACCCATTAACGCTCAAGCATCCCGATTTTGTATCAAATTTTCAACGCGATTATTTTTTATGTTATCGGCGTTGGAAAAATTTTGTTTTCAGATATATCGACGTAGAATTTTATGCTCTTTCAGAATATTGACTCAAAATTCAGATTAGACATATATAAAAAAAACATGGCCGATTCAAACGTGAAAAATGAGAACATTTTTGAAAAAAAGCTTTTTTGTATTTTTTTTACAATGTTACCGCAAAGAATTCTTACTGTAATCATGATCAGGCATGATCGCGATAGGTGAAGTTTAACGGGGAGTTTTCATGTAATCATTGAACCACTCCTTTTTACAATATGGCGGCAATAACATAATTATTCTACAAGAACATAAACTAATTTTTTTCTCGGAAACTATTGAGATTAGCTCAAATATCTGGGAATTAGAATATTATAGAATTGGTCAAAAAATACTCTCAATTTTTTCAAGAAAAAAAAAAATTTGGAGATTTTAATTTTTTTTTATTTTTTGGAAAACCAAAAATCGTCTCAAAAAATTTGAAAAAAATTAAGGATATTCTTTGGCCAATTCTAAGATATTTTTGTACTTACATAATTTGAGCCAAGCTCAATAGTTTCCGAGAAAAAAATTAGTTTATTTTCTTCCAGAATAATTACGTACTTACCGCCATATTATAAAAAGGAGTGGTTCAATGATTACATGAAAACTCCCTGTTGAACTTCATCTATCGCGATCACCCCTGATCATGATTACAGTATGAATTCTTTGCGATAACATTGCAAAAAAATACGAAAAATTTTTTGTCACAAAAATGTTCACGTTATTCATGTTTGTATAGGCCATATTTTTTTTCTTCATGTCTAATCGGAATTTTAAGCCACTATTCTCCAAGAGCATAAAATTCTACGTCGGTATATCTGAAGACAAAATTTTTTCAACGCCGATAACATAAAAAATAATCGCGTTGAAAGTTTGGTAAAAAATCGGGACGCTTGGGCGTTAATGGGTTAAATTATTATTTTTTGAAAATTTGTCGTTTTTGTTACGTAAATGGTCACATCCAACTCAAAATGTCATTGATAATGTTATAAATATGAAATAAATGCAGGAAACTGGGACATTTAAAAAATTCACAACTCACTAATCGGCGAAAATGCATTTTAAAAATTTTTCCGTGAAAATTTCAAACCATTCAAGCACAAAAAATTCCCAGCTGTTTGAAAACAGCGCTTTTTCAGAAATCAAGTAGCTTCGAGAGACCGTGTATAAATTGGAATGTTGTAATACATAAATATTCGTATACGCAGTGATAGATACATGGATGAAAAATTTGAGCTGTTTGAAGCCACCTACTTGAAAAATTTCCGCTGTGTCAACGTTTCAAAAATCCGACGAATTTTCAAAAAATAGTAATTTAAGAAAAGGGTGCTAATTCAAGCAGATTTTCGTTTGAAGTGTCAACCATTTTTTCCTCAAAAGTGGAAGATTTAAAAAGAAAAATGTCACTTCATACGATTCTTTGAGCCTCTAGAGTTCGTATGAAAAAATCATGAAAATGGCTAAAAAATTGACTTCTTATGATTTTCAAACAATTCTACAGTTATCAAAATTCACAAATGACTAAATTTGGGGAATCGTCTTTTTTTATAACCTATCTTTTAGGGAAAAATTGGCAGCCAAGTCGCTGATCCAAGCGCGCAAACTGCTGTCGAAAAGTAATGAATTAGCCCACATATTAGACTGATGCAAAAAAAAATAACTTGTGTTTATACTTACAAGCGCTCAAAAAAAGAAAACAAATACGTGAACCTGATTATTTTTTCAGCATACCGTCATCAACATAATATGAAGAAATGATTTTTAAAATGGAATAGAATTAGGTACTCGCTGTTAAAAAGTTTCGTAGAGACTCGCTTATGAATGAGGCATTTTACGCCAAATCTGACACCATTCGAAATTTTTCTGATTTCCTTTCTTTTTTCCCATTTTTACCGCAGGGAATGAACTTATCTTTCATTAATGTATTGGAATGAAACACAAAAAGACTACTAGATTTAAAAAATACAAAATTTTGCATCAATTCAATATACATTAGGATGCGCAAAAATAATATCGATATTTTTTTCTCTGCATCCAGCAGATGAAGTTGAATTAAGAGTCATCGAGCTCATGCGACCAACTCAAAATCGATGGTGGCGCCTCCCGTAGTAAAGTATATCTATTAGGGGGCTTAAAAAATATTTGTTTTTTTTCGTTGGCCGAAGAGGGATGTTAGTACATGTAAAAAAGTGACTTTCCCAAAATTTGAAATAGAAAAAAAAATATTTAGTGGTCCCTCAAGCGGCTGTTTCAAGTTTTTTCCTATTTTGAGGACAATCATCATAGAAAAATTATTAAAAAATGCTGCAAATGAAAATTTGCAAATTGCTTCCTCAAGATGGTCAAGATGCACGATGCTCAAAGCTTACTCTATGAGGTGCTATATTTTTCATTTTGGCTTCCTCATAGAAGAAGCTTCGAGCATCTTGCATCTTGACCATCTTGAGGGAGCAATTTGCAAATTTTAATTTGCAGCATTTTTTTGTATACAAGGAATTAATTCATTTTCTCTACCTGCTTTTACGAATTTTAATTTATCTCTTTGTTTAAATTCATAAAAAAAAAAACTAAATGACGAGCCATCAGAAAAAACAGTTTGCAACTTTCAATTTTCATCGTTTTTCTATTTACATTGAAATTAAAGAAAATTCCGACAACTTTGCTGGCAAGTATAGAGGAAGTACAGACTTATACACAATATTTTATAAAATTTCCAAAAATTGAAGCGGTTGGACGATTTTTTGAAAAACTCATATTTTCGTAAAATTCAAAATGTCATAAAATTTGAACCGCTTAACCGATATTCCCCAAATTCAATACCAACCTTCCTATTATGATAGTCTATTTAGAAAAAAAAAAATTATTAATAAATCTCTAAATTTTCGAGAGTTAGAGCGTCGACACCCTTTTTATAAAAATTTCAAAACATCGTCAGATTCGTAATTCTTAACAAATTCTGACAAAATTATCAGAGAGTGAAGAGCTTGTATAGATTAACATCTGTGCAAAACGGTAGCCCTGTATCTCGAACCGTTTCCGAGTTATAAGCGTTTGAATTTTGCAGTGCCATACACACACGCGCGCACACGCACATGCACACGCCCACACGCGCATGCACACGCCCGCACCCACGCGCGCACACACACACACACACACATCCGGACATTTTTTCTAGATATGATTTTTCGATGTTTTGGAACATTTTGAGCACATTGACATTGAAAACTGGAAAAATTTTTCATCGTCACAAAGCTTCCTCGATGAGGAAGCAAAAGTCATGAAACGTTATGCAAACATAAAATGTACTTTCTTTCTTGAATAGCAGAGAGTAGAGTAAAGTGGAACAGCCGGGCAAAGCGGAATCCCCCCCCGCGCCGCTTCGAAAATTTAGACCATTTTTATCCATTGGAAATCTGCGAAAATTTGTTATTTGGCTGAGAACATGCTTCAAAATCTGAAAATTGAAAAAACAATTTTTTTTAAAGAATTTTTTTTTAATCAATACATTCAAATCAATCAAAAAATAAAATCAAAATCTATTGATTTTGATTTTATTTTCGTGATCTTAATTACTCATGATGTAGTTTTGCCCCACGTTCTCTAAAGAGAGTACCATGAAGTTATCGTAAACGGGATAGAATTGTATAAAGATCGCATATGTTAGAAATATCCATATTTTCAACGATAATAACATGGCTCTTGAGCCTGGTCAATTTATTGATTACACAAAAAATTCTATTTTCAAAAAAATTTTTTTTTTTAATTTTGAGATTTTTAAACATGTTTTTAACCAAATAACAAATTTTCGCAGATTTCCAATGGATAAAAACGGTCCAAATTTTCGGGGCGGGGGGGGGGGGGGGATTCCGCTTTGCCCGGCTGTTCCACTATACCCTACTCTCTTCTATTCAAGAAAGAAAGTGCATTTTATGTTTGCTTAACGTTTCATGACTTTTTTATAATTTTTCTATGATGGTTTTCCTCAAAATAGGAAAAAAACTTAGAACAGTCGCTTGAGGGACCGCTAAATATTTTTTTTCTATTTCAAATTTTGGGAAAGTCACTTTTTTTTACATGTACTGACATGTACTTCGGCCAACGAAAAAAAAAGAAAATTTTTTTTGAGCCCCCTAATAGATATGCTTTACTACGGGAGGCGCCACCATCGATTTTAAGTTGGTCACGTGAGCTCGATGACTTAATTCAACTTCATCTGCTGGATGCAGAGAAAAAAATATCGATATTATTTTTGCGCATGCTAATGTATATTGAATTAATGCAAAATTTTGTATTTTCTAAATCTTGTAATCTTCTGTCATATGTAAAATGGCAACACAGCACCGCTAATCTTCATTTCCCTCTTCGTAAATAACTTTTTATTTACAAGGGTCCAGAAACTAACTATAAGTTTGCAAGTCATTCATGACCATCTGAAAAAACTAAATATATCCTTAGTCAAAAGTTCAGAGTATTCGAGATATTCGCACCTTTTGAAAATTCACGAAAAATTCTAACCCAAGGCAGTATCAAACCTGTTGCCGCTGTAAATACGAGTTTTTTTGATTCGTATAATTTTTCAATATCGCTAACAATCATGCTATGAATAATAACAAATGATAGTTTTATAATTTTTCGTTGCACAGTTCCATGCGTTTACGCCCGCTGTGGTCGTTTTTGCGCGACCGATATCTTCAGATTGTTCGACTTAACATTGCTCAGTTGGACTCAATGACGGCGTTTACACGACGTCCTTTTCCAGCTTAGTTATATCAATATAGGTATACAAAGTACATATGAGCCATTCACGCCATTTCACCTAAGCGATGACCTCGTCCATTTTTATTTTTCCTTTTTTTTCATAAAATATACCTCGTAAAAGGAGTATTCACACCAATTTTTAGATCTTTATATCTTATCTGTCAAGCGTTATAATTTTCAAAAAAATGTGGGTTTCGGAAGTTTCGAAAACCTTTAGTGCCTAAAAATTCCTGAACTAATTGAGATATCAACAAATATCACCGTATTATTTTTTTTTGTTTTGAAAAGAACTTTTACTGAAAAATATGAAAAAAATTTTCATTAATAATGTCAACGCTTTTTTGCTTCCAAAGTACAAAACATTTTTTGTAAAGGTGAATGCCATTTTTTATTTTTTTCTAAAAAATTCTCTAAAATGGAGTGATTTGCTCTACATTTTTTTATGAGTATGGATCAGTCGACTAACCTCACTGGGAATTTTCGAAATTGAAATTCTTTGACACAGTTTGACCGATTAAAAAAGGCTCTGTCAGCCTACACAAAACGATGGCAAAAATCGGCTGACAGAGCCGATTTTTAATCGGTCAAACTGTTTCAAAGCATTTCGATTTCTAAATTTGCAGTTATGTCTCTTGCACGGTTGCAATATACCGACAGATCCATCCTCTCAAGACTAGTCTCATCGTGAGCTTATTTTTGTTCACAAGCTTTTTCAAATTAATCATATTTTTTATGACAAGAATCTTATTGTTATAAGCCCGATTAATGATTTTAACGATATTAATATTTTGAATTCTGCCCGAATAGGTCCAAAATATAATAGTAAATATATTGCAACGTAACGCTCTAGCCGCGACTCGGCCTGAACGCCGGCACGCGTCGGTTCAAGCTACCTTAAAGAGAAGGAGCAGTTATGAAAAGAAATGTGAGAACGCGAAATTTTGATTTTGAAGAATTTAACAATTCCGATTTATTCAATTTTGACCGATTTTACAGGATATTTCGTTCTGGATTTGTTATCGGAAAATATTCGCGATCGCGTTCGCCGATTGTAGGAAATTTTGTTGTGCTCGCCGTTTATAAATTGATCAAATTTGAATGATGTGATTTTTGCTCGTTTTCAAAATAAAAATTAAAAAAATTCGATATTACAAAAGTGTTTTGATTTTATACAATAAAAAAAAATTATAATTAATTTGACACGATATAACCTCAATTTTACGCCGTGGCCTCTTGAATTATCGATGAACAAAAGTCTTTACAAAATTCACAAAAATCTCGGTTTTGTTTGCCTCGGACTTATTTTTCCAATTTTGAATAAAAAGAAAAATATAATCAAGAAAAATTTACAGAATTTACAAAAAAAAATCACTTCTGATTCTAGCAAAGCAGAGAAAGAGTAAAAAAAGAGTGTGCTTTAGACCACACAACTGAAGTAAAACTTTTTTCGCAACGTACAGATATATGGGTCATTCCACCAATTATGGAATTAATTTGTGCCGGACGGTCTGAATTGCGCCTAATGGTCATTGCTTTTCGAAGTCAATATGTCACTGTGAACTTTCATGATTTTTTTTCAAATTTTTTTGTCTAGCGGTTTCTAAGTTATAGAGGTTTGAAAATTTGAAAATTTGCAATTGTTAACTTCTTGTGTTGAAAATAACAAACCCTTGAATTATTTTTTGGAATACTAAACTTAGTAATTTTTATGTGAAAATATATCAGCTTTACGATAAAAATATTTTTCTCAGGAATCAGAAAAATCTCGAAAAAGCAATTATAACTTTAAAATCGCTTTTTCTCCTAATGTAACATTTTAAAAATATTTTAGAATATTTTTTTCGTAAAGTTCAGACTTTTTTTTACAAAGGATCTTATAAGGAACAAATAAACCTATTTTATTTTGAGATTCTTAAAAAATCAACTATAGAACAATTAATTTGAAAGGTACGTCTAATTATCGGTGTGTGCCGTACTGCCGCAACGGTCGTCACGTCATTTATAGGTTGAAATTCAAAGATCTCGGCATATAACATTATATTCAGAAGCTGTGTACTTTTGAATATGTATATAAAAAACATGACATTCTTGTGGTTTTTGGTAGAGGATTACTTCCTCCAGTGAAAAAGTGTTATAATTACAATCATTTTAAAATTTTTATAAAATCACTTATTTTTATTGTTTCATGCTTGGTTTTCATATCGTTCGTGTAAGGCTACTGAACTCAAAACTCGCATACTCTTTACTGAGATGTATTCTATATATTTCATGACCTGGCAATGAGAAAAAGAGAGAAAGAAAGTATACGCTCGAAATTTCTATCACTTGCTCCTATAGGGCTTCTATCAATTTCTGTGTACAGAAGGCTAATGCACTAATACTACGTAAATAAGAGAAAGAGAGAACGAAAATGTGCGTGCGCATCACTCTTTCTCATGCTCATACAATGCTTCTAGGTCAGGGTTCAAGGCTAAATGTAAGAGTGGGGACGATGGGCCTACACTGTGTATTAGGTATTTCTATCTGTACCAACGTATATATCTCTATCTCTCTCAATTGTAATTGAACAATAATTATTGTTCGCCTCGCCCAATCACACGAGTCCATGGCAATGAGCGTGAGAGAAACCGAAAATGTACATGCTCATGCGTATTCACACTTTTCGTAGCACTTCCGTTACACGCTTCCGTAACAAGATTTTCACCAGTTTAGCCCCCAAGCCCAGCGCGCCTATACAAGTTTTACTTCAACAATGAGGTTAGGTTAGAGGATACAAACCCCAGGCTATGGGATTGAAACGTCACTGAATCGCTTCGAGAACCTGAGAATCTATGAGGTTAAGTAATTTACCATCCACTGGCTATGAGATTGAAACTTCGTCGAATCACTCCGAGAACCCGTGCAACGAAAATTTGGAAAAATTAGAGGTTGCGATTGGACTCTGGACTCTGGGATTGAAACGTCGTTGAATCGTTCCGAGACTCTAGGCATCCAAGGAAAAAGAGGAAGAAAGTATTTATGTTTGCTAGGATCAGGGTGTATTGTTTGAGGCCAGCCTTATTGTTCCGAGTTAGAAATTTGAGGAAGGACTGCCTCCTGAATCAGTCGCACAGCCCTTTTTATATCTCTTTCCCCGTCAGAAAATCATCAACACCGAAAATGTCAATTTTAGATCGGTTCTGCGAATCTTTTTGTAACGCTTTCTATGATTCGCTCGTTCTCATGATTCATGCCTTACCATTGGTTGAGCGGATTATCGTACGATGCGCGAAAGTTCGTTTTTACAATTTTCATGGTTTAAATGTTTATTCATTCATTTTTCATGTATATTGGCTTAAATAGTTTTAAGTGATGTTATCATATCTGGCTTTTTTCTGACAAGAATTTATGTATTACAAAACCCGTAAAAGTAAAAACTTCGTCAAAGCGAGATTAATAATAATATGAAACATAACTTTTTTTTCTCGTTCTAAAATATGTGATTAGAAATGTGTAAAAATACTCTGCTAAATTTCGCACTGACTGACCATCATTTTTATCGTACTCTCAAGAAGAAACAACAGATTTGTGGTAACTAAAATATGAAATAATTACTTTTGATTGAAAATTTGTTAAATAACTTGAAAACAAACTTAATCGATTATTGTTCTACATTTTGTTACACTTTCATTTGGATCATTTGACATATTCAAATCTAATTTTACATCAAAAATCTACTACCGGCTTTCACATGTTTTTTGCGAAATCAACATTGAAATCTCTACTCAAAATCATTGACAATGTATGAAAGTTTTGTTTGATAAGAGCAGATCCTGCTTTGGTATAGATAAGTAAATTTTTAAAAATGAATTCAGTGATTTTTTTTATGGTTTGATGAAGCTACGATTACAATTACTTGTCCATTTTATTCTATACATTTTGCTCTGCGAATTTCTCCTATTGATGGTATATGAAATCCATGTGATTGTAAATTACAAACAGCAATATCTATGTGTGATGAAGATAGTTGACGTGTCTCTGTCTTTTGAATTTAGCAACAAAATGGAAATTCGCCAGACGCCAAACTTCAATAGAATCGGACCAGTAGATTTCGATTTATACTGTTCACCGGTGGGCTACTTTTTTCCGAAGTACCTCTGCTACCATCGAGTTAATTATTGATATTTGAGTTTTGAAAATTCAGGAAATATTGTTCAGATATTGTATTAAATGTAAAAAAAAAATTTATTTTAAAATTATAGAACCAATTGTAAATAATTTCAACACAACAAATCGAAAAAAAATCACAAATCATGGAAAAACATCATATTTGAAAGAATACAAATCTGTAATTATTTTTTAAAGTGTCAAGAAAATCGAATGAAACATAGGAAATAAAAAACAAAAATATCGAGTTTGAAATCATTTTGGAAACCGATGCCCCATTCTTTTTATCTTATTTTAACAGCAAAATCAATTGAAAAAAAAACCATCCAATTTACGTGCAGCATTAAAATTTATGATATCCATTCGAGGCCAAGTATTTAATAGTAATTCGGACTATTCATTCTTACGAGAAACGTCAGGAACTTGAGAGAGTTCTAATGAATCAAACGAGTTACTATTTGAGTTACGTGCAGCACTAAAATTTATGATATCAATCGGAGGACAAGTGTTTTATTAGTAATTCTGAGTTTTAACGTGATGAAATTGTTCTATGAAGCATTTAAATCCAAAAAAATCATATGAAGGTAAACTCATTTGTTACCCTATCTGGTGGCAGAGACTTGGAAGAAAATCGATTTTTTTGACTTTCGGGATTCCCTGGTATTATTCACAATATTCTACGTCGATTTTGGATCAGTATGATTTAACAATCTTAAAAAAACGAAATTGTATGGCAGATCCGGTTGAAAATTTATTGAAATGCAATCTATTATAAGTTTGATGTTTTTAATAATAGTGTAGGTTAGTTCTTTTTCCGAATGGACTTTGTTCGCTAAACAGAAATGAAAAGTAAAAGTGGCCGTCATTGCAATATAAACTGGGGGGTTATTTTAGAACCTTGAACGTTTTTATTGGGCAAAATGTTTTTCATTTATCGATACACAATTATATCGCTCATATACTGCAGCAGGACTACATTTTTTTTATCAAATTAACGCAATTAAGTAAAAATTACTTAAAAATAACTTTCTCAATTCCCTCTGTATGCATACTTATGATCCATCTATAAGGGCCCTGATGTTTATTTGAATGAAAAATTTCAATGAAAAGTGATGGAACGGACAAGTACTTTTAACACATATAATCATAATTCGTACCGATTCAAAATCGACGTCGAATATTGTGAATAATACCAGGCGATCTCGAAAGTCTGAGAAGAGTTGACTTTCTTCTAAGTCTCTGCCATCGTAGAGTAACAAATTACTATACCTTTGATGTGATTTTTTTTTATTTAAACGCTTCATAGAACAATTTCATAATTAAAAAACTCGGAATTACTAATAAAACACTTGTCCGCCGATTGATATCATAAATTTTAGTGCTGTACGTAACTCAAATAATAACTCGTTTGATTCATTAGAATTCTCTCAAGTTCCTGACGTTTTTCGTAAGAATTAATAGTCCGAATTACCATTAACCATTTTTGTGTCATGACACATATAGGGGCATTTGAAAAAAAAAAACATATTTCTACTTCACCGATTCGATTGAAACTTGATACGCCATGGTTTTTGGAGTCGCTGATTACGATCTTTTTTTGAAATTTTGAAAAATTTTGAAAAACCGATTCCCCGTTAGGATTCAGCGGCCCCGAAAACTACGAGGTACTCACTTTTGTCAAAATCAATCCATTTTTCAAATTTGTGGCCGCTATATTGGTTCCGCCATTTTGAATTTTGAAAATTTGATATCGATTTCGTAATCAGCGACCCCACAAACGTTTATACTGTAACTTTGAGACAAATAAGAAAATTTTTTTCCAACACAAATATGGCACGAAAATGTGATTTTCACCTCATTGCGAAGGGGTTAAATACTTGGCCTCGAATGGATATCATAAATTTTAATGCTGCACGTAACTTCGATGGATTTTTTCGATTGATTTAGCTGTTAGAATAAGATAAGAAGAATGGGGCATCGGTTCTCAAAATGATTTCAAGCTCGATATTTCGGTTTTTTATTTGCTATGTTTCATTCGATTTTCTTAACACTTTAAAAAATAATTACAGATTCGTATTTTTTGAAATATGATGTTTTTTCATGATTTGTGAAATTTTTCCGATTTGTTGTGTTGAAATTATTTACAGTTGGTTTCATAAAGTTAAAAAATTTTTTTTTTTACATTTTTCATGATATGGTCAGGAAACAAGGGACCATCGATGTATATTTCCCAACCTTTATTTCCCTGTGGGAATTCTTGAGATTTTATATCACGTCTTTTTTTTTTAAAGTTCTGCAATATTGTTTTTCGGGTTCCATTAATTTGAGCTAACCACAATCACGTTAAGCCCAAAAAATAAAAATAAAAACTATATACCCTGCGATCAAAAAATTGAAAATTTGATTGAATCAATTTTTTTTTAAATCATCACATAGGAGACAAAAGTGCTCGTCACATCGATATATTCTTGTACCTCCTTACCTATTTGTTTTGCAAAATCAAAAAAATTAACTGACTATTAGTAGGCCAGAATTTCAACATTTTCAATGAAGTCGTAATAGTATAGGATTCTTTTTTATCTCATGTAACTTGCTATTGATGAGCTCAAGAACAAAAATCAACAGAGTGTGGAATGTGAAATTGAAACATTGATCACGAGACTCGGTAGATTATAATTTCCTTTCATCTTATGATGTGAGAGAGATTGATTGATTGATGTTTATTAGCTTTCTCAGCTATTTCAGAGAGAGAGAAAGAGAGAGAAAGAGAGAGAGATTGATTGATTGATTGATACATGTATTTGCCCTGGACAGTGTCCTTACGGCTAGAGTACAAAGAAAGTTATATACATGTGTAATAGAGTAGTAACAATAATAAAGTTTAGAAGATAATAAGATATGCATATAAAATAAATAATAAAATATATACAGTATAGCATAATGGATTAGAACTGAGAAATACCGATAGGGTGAAATGAAGTAAAATACAATACGAATAAAATGTAATATGTAATATTTCTCTAAAGGAATGAGCATTTTGATATGCTGATTTAGTACTTAAAGAATAATAGCTAAAGTTAGAGCATAATAATTCGTAGAATTAGAGACGGTTTGGGTCTTCCAAGTCAAAGAGATATGAAAAAAGTCGTGTCTTGAAGATAATCATAGACGGAGAAGTTTGAATTTGCAGTGACAATGAGTGCCAAAAATAGATAGCTGTGAGAAAAAAAGAATTTCTAAAGGTGGCTGTCCGGTGTCGAGGGATGTGAAAAACGTCAGGTTGAAGACGTCTCGTCGTTCTCTGAGGGAAATTTGTTGACAAGGACATAGACTTGTTGACAAGGACATAGATGTTTTTGACGTAATTAGTTTATGTAAAGTACTCACAGTGATTTCATCAAATTCAAAGACAGGTCTATTTCCATTGACAGGTTCGAGAGAGCTGAGTAACGTTAGATACTTGAGCATAATACGTGTTTAATGTGGCAGGTGAGAAATACGCAAAGGGAGAACGTGAATTGGGCCTGACTAGTCCCAGGTGTGAGAGTTCATGCCAAAGCGCAGATGGATTGTTAGTTGAAGCAAGTCTTTCAGCGTAATACTCATTTTTAATTTGTTTAGTATAAGTCGATAGTTCATTTCTGAACTGTTTGAAAATGGCCATAGCTAATAAATTACCGGAACGTTTCGCTTGTTTGTACATTAGATTGTTCAGCTTTATGCGTGTTTTGAGTTCTTGTGTCAGTCAAGGTGCCATCTTTTCTGCAGGTAGTAAAAGTACATAGGGGTGCGTGAATGTCAAGTGATTTGATTATTTAGCAATTTAATGATAAGACAGAATTTTCAAGATCTAGAATGGACGTATAAGGCATAAAGGATGAAAGATTGTTGACCGTTAAAAACTCATTCAAGGTGGCAGCAAATTCAAACTCACTGAAATGTTTTAGTGTGCGTCTCGTGATGACTCGCTGAGTGATAGCATCTATCGGAAAGTCATATGTGATTTTAATAAGATCATGCCCTGCAATAAAGGGCGCTGGAGATTTAGTAAATGTACGGATCTTACTTAGATTATCAACAATGAAGACATCAAGCCTTGATTCTGACAAGGAAAGTCTTTCCGCTGTCCCCCTCCGATTTTAATGAAACTTGAATATGTTATTCTACATCAAAATCTAAGAGACACGTATTTTTTTTTATCGGCGGAAAAACGTTTCTAGGGGGTGAAATCATCCCTTGAAGTTGAGACCTCCGAGGGGTACTTTTCAGGTTTCACCTATTTCCACTTGAGATAATCGAATGCATCCAAATGGATAATTACCTTAATGATAAACGATGAAAAATGCAACTGGTTTCACATCGGGGGGTTGCATAAGAAAAAAGTTATAGAGGTTGAAATTCACAAAATCGTTATAACAAAAAAACTATTGCACCTATCTCGATGAATTCAATTGCATTTTGAAGGGGGTAAAAAAATAGTAGATACGGGTTTTTGCGTTTTCCTCGCAAATCAAGTTAAGGGGGTGAACTACCCCTATGTATGTTTACGCTTAATCTCAATCAAACGGCAGTAATTCTTTTTTTTCTTGTTTCCTCTCCTCGTAATACGTTTTTTCTTCAAATTTACAACATCCACATATCAACAGATGGATGGATTTTTCCTGCAATTACATTTTCCTAACTGGTGAAAGTGATAGAACCCAAAGTATGCGTCCAATCTTAATGGTTTGTTTTTTTATTTGAAGGCATTTTGAGACTCTTCTAGTTATACTTAAAAGATTCTATTCAAAATTTATTTAAACAATGGATTTGATCTACTTGAGCAAGGAAAATTGGAAAAAATCGAATTTTTCCGTTGAAAATTCTACCATTTTATGAATTCTTTTTTTTTTGTAACTTTTTACGGTATTCATACGAATTACATCCATAGTTTAAAAGAATTCGCCTATTTATTTTTTCCGCGAAAAATTATAGATTGGATAACTTTTACGAATAACAATTTTTTTTATTAGTTAATAATGAATAAACCACAAGATAAATTTAAAAATATGTATTTCTTATACTTTTCACAAAAATTTCGTAAATACTGACGTATTTTCATAGTTATCATATCTCCCCCCTCTACTTGACGGTGTTATTTCGGAGTTACCTCTGTCCGGTCTGTGACTCGCTCCCAAAATTAGATTTGAAATACGACGCAGAAGCAGTGATAAAACTGCGATCGCGGAATGTATTCACCACAGTCGGTTATTTTTATTTTACACAAAAGAAGTGCCTTACAATTCGAGACTATTTAAAACAAAGTTGCAAGTATTAATCAAAATGAAGATAAATCCTTTGAACGTTATTAGAATGCTTCTCGCAACTTTTGAAGTTATGCGTTTACCGGATTCGCCAGTGAATAACGATGAAATACAGTTGAAAGAAAACATTGAAAATATTTTGTTGACTGCAATGAACGAATACAGTGGTTTCGACATGGTAGAAGAAAATTCTTTGCATTTTGAAGAACCATTTAAGGATCGGGAAATGGAAATTGTTGAAGATCAAGAATGGGCAGACGCCCTGCATGAACCAGAACTTCCGCCTGATACATGCACTCGTGATGACGAAGACTTATCTTACGAGTAGAAATTAAGGGCCGTTGAGTATTGGCGCAGCGGGAAGACAGGAAATTTAGGTTTGGGAAGTGTTAAACAAAAGTTCAAGAAAGTGCAATCTATACGACAGTTGCGGCGGTGGGCCCACAATTTGAACAAGGGGGGGACATACAAAGAAAAATTAGCACGAATTTGTGGATACACTTTGAAAAATTTTAAAGCTGCTGTGGATGCTGGTTTAATAGTGCACGATTCCGATTTCAAAAAATGGGCCTTGCATGCTCAAAAAGAAGTAGGGCATACTGATTTTCGTTTCAAAGCATCTCGTACGTGGATAAACTCATTCAAAGCAGCTCATCGTATCGTATCGAGAAAAATTAATAAATTCATTACATCCAAAACAATTGAAGATGGAAAAGTCTTGGAACAACAAAGTCAAAAATTTGTCTATGACGTAAAGCAAAATATTAGAACGTACGAATTGTCAAATATATTTAACGCAGATCAGAGTGGCTTCCAACTAGAAATGCATTCAGGAAGAACTTTAGCGATCGAAGGAGAAAAGCAAGTACAATGTCTTGTGCAATCAGTCTCTTCTACGACTCACAGTTACACTATTCAGCCGACTATATCAGCTGACGGCAAGCTGCTATCTCCTCTATTTTTAGTTTTAAAAGAACCAACTGGCAAGATTGGTCCATTAGTGGAGAAAACGCTTTTCAGACCCGATAATGTGTACATAGAAGTATCCAAGTCTGGGAAGCTTACTTCAGGTATAAATTACATCCACTGTTTTTGTGTAAACATTTTTTCGATTGAAAAAATAATACGTTTTTCTATTTTCAGATCATTTTAAAATTTGGTTGGAGCATGTATTTTTCCCGAAAGTTGGCCCAAAATCATTATTACTGATTGATTCTTGGACTGGACACTGTCCCCAAGCTGTACTTAATGTGAAACCTTCAAATAGAGATGTCAAAGTAATGATTATACCTAAAGAAACTACCGGAAAAATCCAACCCCTCGATGTTTTTGGATTCCGAGTATGGAAAAATTTTGTTAGACATTTTTCTGATACTTGTCTATTGATGAATTATAATATTGATTTGCATTTGAGAAATAATATCATAAAGCTGCAGTCACTCGTTCATAACCAACTGTCGTCACGACATTATATAGATCTTTTCAAATATTCTTGGTACAAAAGTGGTTATATAGAAGAAAAACCAGCCAATTTTGAAAATCCTGTAGACTTTGCATTTGGAGATTCTTGCAACTCACATTGTGAAGTTCCAGGATGTGAAAATGTTGCTATTGTTCGCTGTTCCTGGTGTAAAAAGTAGCTATGTTTTAAACACTTTTTCGATGACTATCATTACTGCAGTACTTACAACGGCTAATAGAGCATACGATTATATATTCGCTTCTATTTATTGCTGTTGACATATTATCAATAAAAGATATAAGCATATTGTACGCTCTCTTTTTTTTACTTGACTACGCAATTTTTCTATGCGTCATCCCAAAACTTGGTCTTATCAACCGGAACGAATATGAATATATGTGTAAGCGCTTATCGTATGCCTATGTTATTATCTCATTGCCAAATATAAATCAGTCAGAATTATCAATAAGGAAAAACGTATCACGACCAGAAGAAATAAGGAAAACAAAAAATTACTGCCATTTTATTGAGATTTGATGTAAACATATATAGGGGTAGTTCACCCCCTTAACTTGATTTGCGAGAAAAACGCAAAAACACGTATCTACTATTTTTTTGCCCTCTTCGAAATGCAATTAAGTTCATCGAAATAGGTGCAATACTTTTTTTGTTATAACGATTTTGTGAATTTCAACCCCTATAACTTTTTTCCTATGCAACCCTCCGATATGAAACCAGTTGCATTTTTCATCGTTTATCATTAAGATAATTATCCATTTGGGTGCATTCTATTATCTCAGGTGAAAATAGGTGAAACCTGAAAAGTACCCCTCGGAGGTCTCAACTTTAAAGGGTGATTTCAACCCCTAGGAACGTTTTTCCGCCGATAAAAAAAATACGTGTCTTTTAGATTTTGATGTAGAATAACATATTTAAATTTCATCAAAATCGAAGGACGTCAGCAGAGAACCTTTCCTTGTGAGATATGATGGGACGTTGCGATAAAGAATGGAATAGACCATAATGCCAAGAAAGTAGAGACGCCTGTTGCTTGCAGATAGCCATTTTAGTCGCTTTCTATAAGGTGTAATGTGGTCATCACGGCGAAGATAAAAAATGAAAGAATTGCGCAACTACCAGCTTTTGTAGCTTTGAATTAAGTTCATCGATTAGGTCGATATAAACTAAACAGCAGTAATTGAGGTGTGGTAGAATGAGAGTCTCGACTAGTTTAATTCGCAGTAGCAACAAGAGAAAACATCGGTTAACCCTGAGCTTGTGGAGAGCAGCGGGAAATTTTTGGGAGATTGCAGAGACATGTTTACGCCAGCTCATGTTGGAGGAAAAGATAACACCAAGGTTACGTGCTTCCGTTATGAATTGAATAGTAGAGTTGGCAATTTTCACACGTGGTGCGTTGTCAAGATCAATTTCTTTGAGAAACGGCTTGCTACCAAAAATCATGGCTTTGGTTTTGACTAAGTTAAGGGAAAGACCGTTGTTTTACGCATAGTTGGAAATAACGTTTGCATCGTGAGAAATCATATTGATAGCATCATGTAGCTCAGAGGGCAAGCACTGGAGATAGATTTGCGTATCACCAGCATAGATCATCCTACTTGAGTACTTAAGATATTTTCCAATATCGTTAATGAAAATAGAGGAAAGAAGAAGGCCAAGGACAGAACCCTGCGGAACTCCCTTGGTAGAGGGTAGCCAACCAGAGGGCCGTCCCTGATCGTCAATGACTGATTGGAACCTCCCCGTTAGATAGGAGTGAAAAAATAGTAAGGTTTGTTTATCGACGCCTAGGGAATTCAGTTTTTGCAGAAGACGAAGATGAGGGACTGTATCGAAAGCTTTGCTGAAATCGAAAAGTATAAGGATAGTGAGCAAGCCTTGGTCAATACCTCTGCGAATATCGTCAGAGACTCGAATTAGAGCAGATTGGGTAGAAAAATTTGAACGAAATTTCGATTGCCGTGGATCGAGCAAGCTATTGTCAGCCAAGAAGGCAGTGAGTTGTGCATGAATCAGACGTTCGGCGAGTTTAGACAGCTCAGAGAGATTTGAAATAGGTCTGATGTCGGAAACGGATCTCGGGAGTTTTACCTTCGAGAGAGGGCGAATGTACGCGATTTTCCATAGAGTTGGAAAATGCGAGAGACTGATACAATGGTTAAAAATTTTGGTAACATAAGGGACCAGAAAACGATGGGCACGATGAATACAAAAAGGGGCTAGATTATGAGGCCCGGCCGTAAAAGACGAAGAAGTAGATAGAAGAATGCTCGCAACCATATGTTCGGGGATCGGAGTTAAGGAGAAAACAGGGCCAGAGTGTTCAGGCGTCAAGATCGAGGATAACAGAGCCGTTTCGTCGAGTCGCGTATTACCTCCTGACACTGCGGCAAAATGATTATTTAAGACTTCAGCAGAGAAAAATGATAGAGGGTTAGGGAAGGACTGTCTAACAAGACCAATATTCTTCAATTCCCGCCAGAGACGATTCGGGTCATTAAGACACATAAGTTTTGTATTTATGAAGGAGGATCTGGCGTTTCTGATGTGCTCTGTAACTATGTCACGAAACTTTCTGTATGAAGAAAACAATGCTTGGCTGTTTAGTCGCTTAGCTTTTTTGAATAGCCGAGTACGTTCTCGCATGAGTTCACGCAGCTCTTCCGTAAGCCAAGGTGTAGGGGGGGGGTCTTCGAGCTATAAAAGATTTTAAGGGCACGATTTCATTCAGAGCCGTCTGAATGGTATGCGAAAAAGTAGCAACGATTGTATCGAGATCATTGGATGTTTGCAAGCGTTCGAATCGAGGCATCAAGTTGTGCAAAAGATAATGGTCAATTTTGGTACTGAATAGATTATTATCGAAATCTCTCAGTGAAGGCGAGGCCTAACAAGAAGGCGAGGAGAAGGATGGGGTAGTTTAAGATTATAGGTGAGTTCGAGAAGATCGTGTCCAGCAATAAAAGAAGCGATTGTTTTTAAAAGATTCAGGAATTTGTCGCTGCTATCAATAATGAATAGATCTAAACAAGAGTCGAAATAGGAGGTATGATACGTCGAATCTGAGGGTACAAGATACAGAGAGTGGGAGAAAATATCGTCTTTGAGTGACAGAGATTCAAAGGTCGAAGTTAGCGTGTTATAATTCAAGTCGCCCGCGATAATTACGTGTTTAAAAATTCAGGATCGTAGTTTTTAACGATACATGTATGTAACAGGCAACTCCTCCGCCAATTTTCGGCCTCAGAGTGAATTATAATGCGTGGATCATTGTAGTTTTTTCTAACTGAAATGGTGTTATTTGACGCCCAGACATTTTTATACCCAACGCGTTTAGCCCAGGATTTCGTATGTTGCAGTAGCTTAAAAGCATCGTTTGATAAAAGCTCGTTGATATAAATTTTGCCATTTACTCCCTGTGCTCCAAAAACTTCGTGAATAAGGAGATCACGTTTAGCTATTTTGGCTCTAATAAGTGAGTCCCCGATCGCAGTCGACGTTAGAGTTACGATAATGGAGAAAGATCTGGGGTTCAGGGGTATAGAGTCAAAGGAGCTTGACTTGCGGAAGGCAAAGGGGGAGGTTTTTTAATAAGACGTGAAGCAGTGATGTGTGAAGTTAAGAGTATGGATCAGTCGACCTCACTTGGAATTTTTGAAATTGAAATTCTCTGACACGGTTTGACCGATTAAAAAAAGGCTCTGTCAGCCTACGCAGAACGATGGCAAAAATCGACTGACAGAGCCTTTTTTTAATCGGTCAAAGTGTGTCAAAGAATTTTGATTTCGAAATTTGCAGCTATCTCTCTCGCACTCACGGTTGCGATATACCGAATGATCCATCCTCTTAAATCGGCTACGCCAAGGGTATAAAAAACTTTAGACATGAGTTCAGATGGGGAGCCAGGTATATATCAGACGGCAGTCCTTTAATGATAACCTCGTTTAAGGTGGCGAGTAAGTAAGAATAGAGCTTTTAAGAGACCTAACCTCTTGTTGCATTTCGGTACGCAGCTGAAGGTTAGATGAGTCGAGCTTATCTTCGAAGTTACAAATGCGTTTTGTGTTCGAGGTCGCTATTTCAGCGAAGCTTGGAATCATACTGATTTTATCATTAATGCTATTAATTGCCTCGCGCTGCTCGGCAGCAAATCTCGCGTCCGCATTCGCAGTCGCCTGGCGCTGCTCCTCAACTAGTTTAGCAATATTTGCGTTCGAAGCGGCTAACATTGATGCTATAGTCTCAAGAGTGATACCGGGGGCAGGAGCATCAGGGAGAGCAGTGCTTCAGAGTCCCAATGATGCGGGCTGTGGTGGGTTTAGATGGGAGACTTGCGGATTGGAAATAGGAGGTCCAAGCTGTGTAGGAGGCGAATTGAGGGGGTCATTAGATACTGAGGATAGGGTATTACTGTCATTAGGCAATGATTGCAGATTGTTCATCGTATCGTCAGGCGGAATGTAAGAAAGGGTCAAAGTAATACAATTTCTGCAACACGGGTTCGCAAGTGTTGAGCGAGAGTGTGATTTTGCACAGCCCGGATGAAACGCTCGTTCACACGAAGAGCACACAATGCGTGCCTTTACAATGTTTTGCATTTACATTTAAAGCCAATGAGCGATATAGGCGATAGTCAAATAAATTACAAATCTAGTAGTAAAACGATAGAATAGAATAAACAGTGGATAAAAGATGACGACGTAGCGTAATGGTAAATATAACGATCATACAATAACGCAGCTAAGGCTTGAACTTGAATTAACCACGGAAAATGAACGAAACATAGATCAGCTGATGTACTCACTGACAGCTAACGTTGAGGGAGGTAAGTGAAGAAACCATGAGTGTAAATGAAATAGCACGATACTCAGTTTAAGAGCTGGCGAGATGTTGTTCGACGACAGCGAAGTAGGAATAGAAATTTCGGTTGACTTCGTGAATTGGCTTTGGAGAAATTCAGGCTGTAGGCGCGTCTTGCGATCAAGGCACAAACAAGTATTTATAGATGAGACACCGGCAATTGAGATAGCAGGCGTGGAGTAGGCAGCGCCTCGATAGTATGCTTGGTTGACAATAAGCGACAATGACATACGCGGGTAGTGAGAATAAAAACACTAGACGAACACGCCGATGGTTAAAGGCGAGTGTACACTTACACACAATAAGCAAGTGAGTCCAGGTCCGATGCGAAGGTGGAAAGGGCAAGGCAGGGCCGAAGTAAGCCAAGACTCACCAACAGTAGCACAACTACTTACACGAAATATCGACCGATGATGGTAGACTATGTAAGGATCGGTGAACCCGTCAATACAAAGGCACTTGATGTGAGTGAGCGCGGGCAGCACATACGCGGTGAAGATCTCGTGGTCGACAGCGTAGCGAAGCAATAAGAAATCATGGATCGATGAAGTTTTGTTATTCGTAATTAAAGCACTTTGCATCTGTGCAGGGATGAAGAAATTGCGACGGTAGGTGCAAAGCAATAGAGTGCGTGCTTTAGACCTGAAACAAAACGCCCGCGGTCAGTTTCGCACAGTAAAAAGTTCTATGGAGTATGGAGCTCAGTGAAAACGTGACAGGTGGACTCACCGTATCCACAGAGAACGGAATTGAAGATAAATGAACAAGTTACACGATGCTTGTATTAATTTTAGTTGCAAAAATTTTTTTAAGACAGTGCACACTAGGATGGCCCTTAATATGGGTAAAAAAAAATTGATGGCGCCGCCCCCCCCCCCCCCCAAAACGATTCCAAATCATTAAAAAAAATCTACGCAAAGGCGTAGCTATGTCCGATAAGAAGAAGACGTGCCTGTAAGCATGAACTTGGATTTAAATATCAACTTTTCTGCATGATTGGAGAAACTTGGATTTTTTAAATCTGGTTTGTGTGTCAATTTTTTTTCCCTACGTTCCGGAGCTATTGTATATTAATATTCAATATACAGATCAAATAATAAGGTCTTCCATAGTAGACTAACGAAAAAAATTAAAGGGTCAAAAGATTTTTCCGAACTTTTAGTAATTTTTCAAAATGTTGTATTTCAATGAAAAATGGTCGTATCGAGGTCTAAAAAAACGAATTTTGAAGCTTCAAGTTTCTAATCAAGAGACTCGGTAGAGTCTCGGGACAAGTACATTGACAGCCCTGTCGTCTGCTGGCCCGAGACTCTCGCCGAGACTATACTTTCTCTGAATAAAACGATTCGCCGTGGTGGGGGTAAAATTGGCATGTGCTTTTATTGAATTACGAAGCTCAGGAGCCATTTAACAACTTGAAAATTGAAGTTTAAGCCAATTGAGTAATTCTCTTTCGATTCCGCCCTAAATCAGCTTGATCGGTAGCGTATTTGCTGAGAAAAAACTTTGCACGGGCTCAAGATTATGCAAAAGTTACCAACACATTCAAGAATTTATGCGTCTGTATTTATAAACACCATCAAAGGCACTTTGATGCTCTCGAGTTTCTGATTCGTTGGATCTGACGACATCCATTTTTAGACGTTGTGATTGGTTGTTGAAATTAGTTGTTGATGATTGGAAATCTGACGTCAACTTCAGAACGTAGCACACGGCGCAGCACAGCTGGTAACAGCAGTCATAAATTCGACCGATATACATATAATATGTACAAACCATGTGTCAGTTTTTGATCGTATGAACAGAGTTTCGACATTACGAAGTGCGTGCGGGAAAAATAAAAAAATAATTTTCATCATCTAAAGAAGTGCATATTACTATTTATTTTGTTATTTGTGATATATTAAACGGGTATCAAAGCGGCCGCGTAAATGTAGTCTGTGATGTGTGTGTGAAAAAGAATATAAAAAATGCGCGATGCATGTATGTCAACGAAACTTTTCAAGATTTCATTATTTCGTTCGATCGGAAATAAGTGTTAACTGAAATAATGCTTCAATTAAACCAGAGTACGAGAAATATTGTCCAGTGCGAATATATTGTCAGTGGCGTGGTTATATATCATGTGTACATAGGTTATATATACGAATAAATAGAACAAAAATACACGCAACTGTTAGAATGATATTAGAAACTTTAATTGAATAAATGTTTTCTAATTTATTTCTTGTGTCGTCATTATTTTTAAACATCCCCATATTTTGCTTGATATTCAGTTTGGCTCTGCCCTCTCCGATCCTTGTTTTCACCCGCTCAGTTTGCAGCGGATCGATTCTTATTATTAATTCGTTCCCTAATATGTGTTCTATGATTTTCTACTCCTTCATGATGATTGTGGTAACATGATTCGAGAGGTTTCTAACCATGATCTTGAATTGCACATTTTGTAAATCAGATTTAAAAAAAAAAATCTGGTCTTGGTATAGTGTGTAGTTATTCTTTTCCCATTAGGTCTGTCGAGTGATAAATTTGGAAACTTTTCCAGAAAGCCTTTGGTTGCTTTTTTTGCTAATGATATGAAAAGTCGTATCTTAGGAATGCGGTATGCAAACACAAATTTTGATAACAAAATTTATAGAATGACATGTATGTTGAGTATTTCCACTTTGCAAACTACAAATATGGAATTATTATAAAAAAAATTCATTCCGATAAGTCTACTGTTGCTCAGTTTTGGATGCGATCAAATATGATGCCTACCAACATCCCCAGAAACTTACAGAATTGCTGAATGGTATGTGCACTATGTCATTTTAATGTAACATCATGACTTTTGACAACTTTTCATTATAATGCTGTAGATTCGGATCATTAAAATACTGCAAAAATCTGCAAACTATACAATTTAAATACTGTGTCATTCATTTTACATTTTGACTCTAACTGTAACATCTATATGAAGTAAAAAATTGATTATAAAAGTCTTCAGTTGCTCATTTATGGATAGATTTGAAATTGCTGTCGTCGAAGCTCATTGCGCACATACATTGAACCGCAGCAGATACCTGCGAACTCTGAAATTTCTGTGGATAAATATATATGCGACGGATCACCCCTTATCTTTGATTATGGTAATATGTAAGGGAACTTGGTTCGGCAAGTTTTTAAGTGTTCCTTTTCAAATAGTATTGAAGTTTGTATGACTGATATACAGCGAATACTTCCAAACTTTGATATTTCTGTGTTGCAGCATGTGTGCCAATCATTCAAATCATTTACTCCAACCGTATCATGTAATCTATAAAATTCATCACAAAAGTCTTCCGCTTTTCTAGATACTTCAATTTTCCTTTTTCTACTCCATTGTGAGTTTTCGAATTTCTAAATTCATTTTTGAATTGTCCTGAAATGGTTTTCCTCCAAAACCAATGCAGGTACCTTAAACGTCTTTGAATTCTGTTGCTTTGTTGAATTAAGTTCGCTTAGTTTTTTTTGCTGCTTTGAGTTCTGGCATAATAAATGTTAGAAGTTTTCGGGTACTTTTTTTCAGCAACTATCAAACTGGATAATTGGACCTCAGCGGCCACTTGCAAACTTTGGAAATATATTTCATTGAGGGCACGTTTTGGATGAAATGAAATCTCTAGATTCAGAATACAAAAGCGACATTTAAAGTGGGCAAATCTTTTGGATTTTTCGTGTCTTGAATTTGATCTATCTTTCATTTGAATTTTGAAGAAAAGGGATAAATAAAATCTGTTCTATTAAGGAAATCTTTACATCAGTTCTTTCTTGGTATGAAGACTTGGAAAAAATCGCCAAAGGCCAAGGACAGACAGGTGACGAAATATTTTCAATACAATTTTGACGAAAAATAGATCTTTTGTCGCGGAAACCAACGTGCCGAAATATTTCCAGTACAATTTTGACGAAAAATAGGTCCTTTTTCGTGGAAACCAACGTTATAAGCCGAAAATGATATCTCGGCCCCCAACCCGCTTTCTACCATTCTCTTGGGTTCCCAATAAGCATAGCAAATTACAGTAGAAGAAAAAAAATAGCCCAACTCCATGGACAGACCTGTGACGGAATATTTTCTGTACAATGTTGACGAGAAATTTGTTGTTGTTCGTGGAAACCAACGTTATAGGCCGAAAATCATATCTCGGCCCGCAACACACTTTTCTCCATGCTCTTGGATTCCAAATAGACGAAACGTATTAGAGTACAAGGAAAAAAATCGCCAAAGTCCAAAGACAGACCTGTGACGAAATATTTCCAGTACAATTTTAACGAAAAATAGATCTTATTTCGTGGAAACCAACGTTATAAGCCGAAAACCATATTATGGCCCATAACACGCATTTCTTCATGCTCTTGGATTCCCAATAGACAAAACATATTAGAAGACAAGGAGAAAAATCACCAAAGTCCAAGACCAAACCAGTGCCGAAATATTTTCAGTACAATTTTGAAGAAAAATTGGTCTTTTACGTGGAAACCAACATTATAAACCGAAATTCATTTCTCGGGCCTCATCCCGGATTCCTCCATGCTGTTGAGTTTCTAATAGGCATAACATATTAGAGTATAAGGAAAAAAATCGCCAAAGTTCAAGGGCAGACTTGTGACGGAATATTTTCACTACAATTTTTACGAAAAATTGGTCTTTTATGGTGGAAACCAACTTTATAAGCCGAACATCATACCTAGGGAAAATAAGATTGGGAAAAGTACATTGATGGTCCCTTATTTGCTGATAATTTCATGAAAAAGATTATCCCATAAAAAATGTTCGTATGAGAATGGAATCTATAAAAATGTACTAAGCAAATAATTCATAGAAATTTATACTAAAATCCTATAACCATCATAACATAAAGGAGGAACTTTTGAGAAAAAAGGCGTGATATCAAACCATAAACTTCCCCTAGGGAAAAAAAGGTTGGGACAAGTACATTGATGGTCTCTTGTTTCTGGATGGCATAGAAAAAAAATTTAGAACCAGGAAAAAAATTCTATAAAAATAATAAACGAAAAATTGAAAAGTTCAAAAAAATTCAACAAAAATAAAAAACAATCGAAAAAATTCTGTAAAGAAAAATAAAAAAATTTCAAAAAAATTCATAAATATTGAAGCCATTGAAAAATGTACTATCCAAGTTACATGTAGTATAAAAATGTATGATATCAATTGGAGGCCAAGTTTTTATTGATAATTTGGAATATTTATCCAACAAATTGAAAACTTTAATGAAATTCATGATAATTATTTTCACGAAAAGAGTTAATGAAAAAAAGTCATAACGGAAGTTACGTGCAGTACTAAAATGTATTATATCAATTCGAGGTCAAGTATTTATCAGTTATTCGAAATATAATCTCCGGCGACAAATGAGCGTTGAGAATCCTTGTCGGGCTCACAACGTTTTATCAAAATTACTAAAAAATTAATGGAAATAAAATCATTAAAAATTCACATGAAAGTCATTCGTTACTTCAACAAGGTACACACTTTAAAGAATCGATTCCCCTCCGACTTTCAGGATCCCCTGGTATTATTCACAACATTCAACTTCGATTGGATCGGTACAAATTATGTTCAAATACGTCTTAAACGTACTTGTCCGGCCCATCACTTTTTATTCAAATTGCTCATTCGAAAACAAATCAAAAACGAAGTTAATGCATGTGTTAATATTAAGAAACAGTAATTCCCGAGAAAATAATTTTCCTTCGAATCGCTCTTGTCAAAATGAAACGAAAATGAAAGATAAAGTTGATTAATCTATTTATATTATATGGTGTCATAATTCACAACAAAATCATTTTTCTCCAAATTCCAGGAATCCACGTGTACTCGACTAGTGATATTTTTCAAAATGTGTACGTGACTATAGAAAAAAAAACATTTCATGGCTGAGTAGGTTCGAAAATTTCTAGTAATGTGCCTGGATATTTCTCATTTTCATTGGTTCTTACCGAATGGTATGTGTTCACTGAAGAAAATGAGAAGTGGATATTGCTATACGAACTTGCGAACAATCAAGTTCAAATTACTTGGAGATATTATTTTTATTTCTATCCATTTTATTATATTTGTCATTATAGAACAGCCCTGATTTGTTTTCGAATGAGCAATTTGAATAAAAAGTGATGGGCCGGACAAGTACGTTTAAGACGTATTTGAACATAATTTGTACCGATCCAATCGAAGTTGAATGTTTTGAATAATACCAGGGGATCCTGAAAGTCGGAGGGGAATCGATTCTTTAAAGTGTGTACCTTGTTGAAGTAACGAATGACTTTCATGTGAATTTTTAATGATTTTATTTCCATTAATTTTTTAGTAATTTTGATAAAACGTTGTGAGCCCGACAAGGATTCTCAACGCTCATTTGTCGCCGGAGATTATATTTCGAATAACTGATAAATACTTGACCTCGAATTGATATAATACATTTTAGTACTGCACGTAACTTCCGTTATGACTTTTTTTCATTAACTCTTTTCGTGAAAATAATTATCATGAATTTCATTAAAGTTTTCAATTTGTTGGATAAATATTCCAAATTATCAATAAAAACTTGGCCTCCAATTGATATCATACATTTTTATACTACATGTAACTTGGATAGTACATTTTTCAATGGCTTCAATATTTATGAATTTTTTTGAAATTTTTTTATTTTTCTTTACAGAATTTTTTCGATTGTTTTTTATTTTTGTTGAATTTTTTTGAACTTTTCAATTTTTCGTTTATTATTTTTATAGAATTTTTTTCCTGGTTCTAAATTTTTTTTCTATGCCATCCAGAAACAAGAGACCATCAATGTACTTGTCCCAACCTTTTTTTCCCTAGGTTTCTATATCTTATGATGAAAAAAATGCAGAGCTACATGTTCTGCGCAATTTTAAGAAAAAGTGCGAGAAAATATTTACAAATTTTTATGATTTTTTTTCAATTCCACAAGCGTAGATTTATTTTTTTTCAACTAAGTCATGATATGGACCGGATAGCTGATTTCAACTTCAATTTGCTTTTTTTAAAACTTCGGTAGGACCATTTTTTGCTGAGATGTTGAACTTTGAATCAAGAAGGACTCTTTTGTCTTTGATCTACGATATCTCGGCAACCAATGATCGCACAGGAAATTCTAGGGCAGTTCTCAAAACTGGAATGAATGTCCTACAAGGTTCCGTTGCGATCTTCAAGACGAATTTTTTCTTCCATCCTTGTCATGCATTTAAAAAAAAAGGAAAAAATAGGTTCTTCTTTTCCTTCGCGCGCGTGCGTGCGTGCGTGAGTGCGTGCGTGCGTGCGTGCGTAGCGACCAAGGACGGAAGTTATTAAGGATAACTCGCGTCGGAAAAATACTTCTTTGTTAGTAATGTACGGTTGGAGGTCGATTTCTTACTGTGTATTTCTACAGGATAATTCCTGTTCCCTAGGCCGCTTTTAATCCTTTGTTATATCGTCAGAACTTTACTCTTGCGCTAGAACGCTATGTCAGTACACGGTGTCGAGTTATGTCGATCTTATGAGCCGAGCTTGCTCAGGGGACAGTACAGACAGACCCTCGAATCCTTTGTCAAATTACAAGATATCCGTATCCTGAGAAAAAGTGTCTGTGCTTGTAATTGTATGACACGATTACTCACACCCTGTATGCACTAGACGCAATGCTTGCACATTTGGGGTGATGCTAAAGGGATAGGGCAGAGCTCTGCAATCTTACAATACGACCACGTTGCTCCTTTTTCTTTAGGACACCGAACATGCGCTAGACGCGGTGCTAGTACAATAATCGGTGATACTACAGGATTGGGATATAGGATATCGTGTGATACGAGCACTTTACATGTGGATGGGAGGAATCTTTTTCTTAGGTGTCAGATGCAATGCTGATACTTAGCTAGAGGACAGTTAGATTGCTGAAAGCATGCAAGGAAATCTGGAAAGAGAACGATCTCGTGCTGCGTGGGTCGCTTTATATACCCGTTCGGCGGTGGATTTTTGGGAGAAATCTGGATTGCTCCGGATTTCTGTGTCGCCTATCTCTCTCTTCGTGCGCCCAAAGCTGTAAGCAAGGCGCGTGTGCATCGATGAGCGATTACACTAGATGAAAATTAGCAGAGTGGTACCAGTGGTAATGAGAAAATGAGTTTTTTCAATGCCAATCAAATAGGAAACTTTCTATTCTGATTTGCGACCGCTAAATATTGTTTGACAACAGTACCCTTTCACGAGGCTTAGTTTTTAGACATTAACTAAAGACTTTCAGGCCCAATATATAAAAAAAAATTTGCCTTAAAATGACTCATCCTGATACATATATAGAGATATAGGGGAACATGCGGTATCGAACTGCCACGGCATCGTACTAAAACCCGGCCCCGAGAGACCGCAGACACCCCTTCCACGCAACCATTTTCATTCCCCTTAGCGCAGTCTCGTACGAAATGCTACATTTTCAATCATTTTTTTCAATACTTTTCCACTACTGCTTTGGCTGGCTTTGGTCTTTATAGCTTCTGTTAATGCATAGTTTCCGTACAGAAAAAAACCAGAGATGACACTATTACCTAAAAATTTTTTTCTCAGAGGGATCACCTCGTGTGGCAACTGGATTTTTTGAGGTTTTTTTCCTGATTTTTTTCCGGTAAAGAAAAAAATATAGACTTTTGCAATTCGAAGGGTTTATTTATTGATATTTTAAATCAATGATAGAATTTTTTAATCTAATTTCTCGGGTAGATTCGATATACAACTACTCCACAGAACCCATATATTTCTAAATGGCCTCCACGATTCCGGGAGATTCGTTTATTTGAAATTTAAAAAAAAAACCAAAGAGTGTTTTGATTTGTTAAGCAGTGGCTATCGCGTGAACTCTAGTTCGGAATCGTACAGAAATATCAAAAATTTAAGGAATCTCCGGCCTTGAAACATTTTTTAAATTGAAATTTTGTGCTTTAAAGCGCAAATTTTTTTCAATTTTTTATATTTTCGTACGATACTAGTTCAGGCGATAGTCACTGTTTTACAAATCAAACAAAATACTTTTTGGTTTTTTGATCTCAAATAAACGGATCCCCCGGAATCGTGGAGGCCATTGAGAAACATACGGGCTCCTGTAGAGTAGTTGATTTTAGAGTTAAAAAATTCGATCATAGAAACAGCAATAAATACACCTTTCAAATTTCAAAAGCCTATGTTTTTAATCTCGCCGCAAAAAAAATTGCGAAAAATCCCCAAAAAATTCGACTACTACACGGGGTGACCTCCTTAACCATGATTAAGGCTGGCGACACCTTTCCACCAACCGATTAATACAAAAATATTTTCAGATGTATTGTTGATATAGATCAACAGTTTGCAACGAAAATTAATTACGTTTACCTTTTTTTCCCACTCCACAACATCGGAAACCACCAGGAGCACCCTGCTAGGTCGCTGGTTTTCGCATAAGGGTCGTTCAGGCAAGTTAATATCTGAACATCAACGATGATAAAATTACCTGGCCATTTCGGTCGTCAGCTCTCCACCTATTCTCAAGGCGGGACATTCAGCTTTATTTTCGTTCTTTAGAAAGTTCTTATATATTTATTTACGGGTATTACGTTATTTCAAAAACTTTTATTTTTTGTCAATAGCAGAAACCTAGCTTCGCTATTGTTATTCGAAAAGTTTAACGGCTACGAATAGCGTGCACGTTGGTATTTTAGGTATTTTTTGTTTATTTGATAAATAAAAATTGGTTAGATAGATTTACATAATACCGAAACATTAAAAAATAATTTTTTTTCAATCGTATATTTTTGTACAATGGTGTGTTGAAAATGGTACCCTTTGAATCGGCATTGGCAGCAAAAAGGAAAGAGTTTTTATCCTAGCGATTTGATTCAAATCGCTTTTTCTAGAGGAAACGTATTACCTCAGCCAGACGTACCCGTTTTTTGTAAACTTTAAAAAAAATTTTTATAAACAATTTTCTACTGAAAGATCCACGAAAATTGTGATTTTTTTCTTCAAATGGTCGCCATTTTTTTTCTAATCAATATTTTGAAAATCCTTTATGTCCGGCGATAGCCACTTGTTGTGTCCGCGAAGACCGTCGCGAAGGGACAAGTTGTCAAGGACGAGTATTTAAGATCAGTCGACTAACCTCACTTGGAATTTTTGAAATTGAAATTCTCTGACACGGTTTGACCGATTAAAAAAAGGCTCTGTCAGCCTACGCAGAACGATGGTAAAAATCGACTGACAGAGCCTTCTTTTAATCGGTCAAACTGTGTCAAAGAATTTTGATTTCAAAATTTGCAGCTATCTCCTTCGCACTCACGGTTACGATATACCGACTGATCCATCTTCTTAAGAGATTTAGGCCAAAAGAGCTGAACTCCAACTCGATACTTTTACAACAAGTTAACAATAAGTTTATTTAAGAAGTTACAAATTCGAGGTTTTATTGCCTCGAGACCAATCGTTACAATTCTCGTCAAAGACTGTCGAATTTTGGTTAGTTGGTAAATTTATAAACTCGGGGGTTGTTCCCCCTCTCGCGACAATATGGCGTCATATTCTTTCTCAAAGTTTCGGTGATGAAATCAAGGGTCGATGCGCTCGTCCGGGAACGTCGATATTTCGCCGTCGATGCATTTATGCTGAGAACGCTTAATTTATATACTCTTTATTTTAGGAGTGCGATGTACGGGCACAACATCCCTCCCCCCTTCGGGAGACGAAATTCGTTTCAGCTACTTGTTCGCACGGAATAAAATAATTAAATTTGAATCATTTCGTAGTTATGTTTGTTTTCTAGTTCCTTTAATGTAAGTTTTTTACTTCTGAAGTTACAATGATCCATTTTTGTTTGCGTTTTTCGATTTTGCTTTTCTGGTAACGATTTTGTTGTTAGTAGATTCAGATGCGAGTTCTTCTATAATTTTTGGTCTTGCCACGATAGTCGGGGCTAGTTCGATATCATTAGTTTGTTGTATTAATCGAATTGGTTGGCAATGTTTAGCTTTGAAAATTATTAATATGATAATTATTATAATGATCATAGTCATGCTAATGACACTTATAGAATAATTTCCGATTATGTGATAGGGATGTGTCCGAATATTTTGTTCTTCGTCCAGTTTTTTCTTTAGAATTCCGATTCTTTCTCCTAATGCGTTCGTTTCTAGTGGATTTATAATTATTTTTGATGGTACGCTGTAATTGAAAATAGGATGATTAGCGTTCACCATTCCAATTGCGTTTGTTAAGTTATATAGTGGTACATATGTTATAAATTCGTTTTGTCGCAGTTCGTTCAAAGAAAACAATTGAAAATTAATTGATGTGACGGAACATTCTCCGTTCAAAGCCAGTAATCCTGTATTGTGGACTATTTCGTGTATCGTAGATTTATTTTTACAATCGATTCTAATATTTTCGGGTTTTGGGGCTACGAATAGCCATCTATCTTCTTTTTCTAGTGTGATTATTAATGTTTTTTCAAGTAAATAAGTAAATATTTTCAATAAAATTTTTAAATAAATCGTTATTTCGCATGATGTATTGTCGCTTATTGTTTGCAGTGATTGCTTAGGTTTGTAATAATAGACATTGTCAACTTTTTTCGCATTGTTTAAATCTTCTTCAGTCATTATTAAATACGTTCTTTTGTAATTATCCACAATTATTATTTTAGAAGTGGTTGCTATAAATTGGAATTGTTTTTCATTCATTTTTGTTGTTAGTGGATAGACTTTGTTGACTTTCAATATTTTAAAATTATTATTATTATTATTAATTTTTTCGTTCTAATTTTTTCGTAATTCGTAATTTTGCTGATCTTCCTCGACGAACTGTTGGGTCGAGCAGCAATACTTTATCGCCAACGCGATATTCGATGTTTTTTGCAGTTTCCCATTGCTTTTCCGCTATTTTCTTCTTTTTTCCATTAATTTTTCTCTCGCGACTTGCCAAGTGGCTCGAAGTCGCTCTCGAAGTTCGGCTGCCTAGTCATCGTACGAGTATGTGGTTCTCGGCGGTTCTTTGCGGTGATTTCCGCGATTGTGGTTTCCGTTATTTCCGTTGTTTTGATTTTCACGATTTCCTTGATTTCCCCTATTATTATTTCCTTGTTGATTTCCTTGATTACCATTTTTATTTTTCCTATTTCAACAATTATCATAAACATGTCTCGGTTTTTTGCAATAATTGCAGAAGACGGAATTTATGCTTTTATTTTGGTTATGCTGATTGTAGTTACCATTATTACCGTTATTATTCCCCGAGCTCCTACAGTCACGCGCAATGTGACCCTTTTTATTACATTTACTGCAAATAATCGTATTTCCAAATTCTCTACGAGTTCCCTGCTGTATTTTTTCTTCGTCAATCGCGGCTGTGATTGCTTCGTTAAGGGTTGGATATGCCCTAGCTTTAATAATAGTTTAGTATTCTCGTTTGAGACCTTGCGCGAAACTCGAAAGGGCTACTTCGCGTATGTGCTTTTCTACCGCCATTTATTCGATCATTGTCGAGTGCTTTTTTAAGCTTGCATCGATTAATTCCATCATTGTATCTTCTACTCTTCTTCCGAATTCTTTTACTGATTCATTAAATCTTTGTCAGCGAGAATACAAAACTCTATTTGGAAGGCTCCTACGGTTCTCGTACCGCAGAATATTTCTAACATAACGGATTTAAACGTTTCAAAATCTGGAATATTTTCATACCGTACTTCTGCTCGAGCTTTACCAGTTAATTTAGTAGTTAACACTGATTCCAGGAGAATCTCTTGGTCCTCCTCTAAAATATGTTTATTGATGTGAGCAAAAGAATCTACAAGTTCTCGCGCTTCCTCCGATTTTTAACCATCGAATCGAGGAATTAAACTACGCGTTTCTTTAAGAGACATTGTGCCTGGAAGTCTGTTAGTTCGCGAGTGATTTGGAGAGGAATTTTGAGAATTATTTCCTCTATTATTTTCGTCATTATTTCCAGGATTTCCAGGATTATTATTTCGGCTGTTTCCGGGATTTCCGGAATTCTGATTTCTCCCGTTGTGACTAAATTTACAGTTTCAACCATTGTTGATACTAAGGGATTTTTGGTAGTTTCTAATACGGAATTTTCCGGCGTATTTTCCGCATCTAAATAATCGTCTTCCGATTTCGGAGATCGATTTAAAGATTGGGTGCTACTTTGTCGTCTTCTACTTTGCGAAGTGGTTTCGCGGTCGTAGTCGAGTTTATCGTCGAAAAACGAATTGAGCGAACGCGAAATAGTACTTACGCTCGGTAATGAGACGTTCAGCGTACCCGTCGTCTGACATATAAATTTTTATATACGATCTGGCTTTGGCGGATTACAATGTTATTTGATAATGTTCCGTCACTTACAGTAAGATGATCGCTAACATGATGTTCAGATTCGTTGTCGTGTTGAATTCCTTCCGCTCCTGCTTCAGTCAGATTTTGGGTTGAATCTTGACGTAGATCGGTCTACCTTGAATGCGATGATCGGTGATCGAACGTCCGTTCGATTTATCGACTTTTCTGGAATTATTGGTCCTTCTCAGCAATTTGAATTCCTTCCGTGAAGACCATCGCGAAGTAGCGAATATTTAAGGGATTTAGGCCAAAAGAGCTGAACTCCAACTCGATACTTTTACAACAAGTTAACAATAAGTTTATTTAAGAAGTTACAAATTCGAGGTTTTATTGCCTTGAGACCAATCGTTACAATTCTCGTTAAAGAGTGTCGAATTTTGGTTAGTTGGTAAATTTATAGACTCGGGGGTTTTCCCCCTCTCGCGATAATATGGCGTGTATATTCTTTCTCGAAGTTTCGGTGATGACATCGAGGGTCGATGCGCTCGTTTGGGAACGTCGATGTTTCGCCGTCGATGCATTTATGCTGAGAACGCTCAATTTATATACTCTTTATTTTAGGAGTGCGATGTACAGGCACAACACATTAACATACATTTTAAGAATCTTTTTGGTTTTTTGTCCTCGATATTCCATTTTTGTGATTTGCCGTCAACGCTGATTCAAGGGATTTATCTTTTGTAAGCTGGTTTTTCTTTCAACATTTGACGTCGAGTCGCTACCGCCTCTTTTAATATCCACGATTGCTGTTTGCAAATTTCATAAAAGTATTTCAGAAGCTTGCGATACAACTTGTTGTTTACTTTGGTTGAGGGGACTTTCATATACGGGATACCATAAAAAATCACCTTTTTTCAAGTTGAATATAAATTTTGGGTATATACACAAAGAGAATAATAACGGAATAAATTCGGCAAATAATAATATATTAAGTTCAAATTAATGTCGAAAGATTTGTATGCAATCATCTGTAATATTTGTCTCTTTGCGCTGGTGTAAAGCAGTTAAATTCATGAGGTTTTCGTACCATTACGATATTTTTTGATACTAAACATTTCCATTTGAATCTTTAGTATATTAAACAAATCAAGGGAAACAAAGAGATAACAATATTATTCCAAAAAATCATCTGGTTCAAAAATTCGTTGAATTTGAACATTCCAGTCCACAAGCTAAATCATAAATAAAAAAGGCAGTGATCACTGGTAATAAATCTCCTTTTGGAGAGTTGAACATTTATATTTGGTATCATTAGCACGTGCGAAAGTTTAAGCGTTGATGACGAGAGAATTTGATTGAAACTAAGAACTTAAATGTGCTTGCAATTCGTAGAAAAACAGAATAACGAAGGGCTAACAAGATATATGTATTACAAAAATGCATTAGTTGTGTACCGAAACGGCTATACTGACTCCCGCGTATATTGTCGTACCTGAATGCTTTTTATACTTTTTGTCCGTTAATCCGGTGATATCAGGGATTGGAAATTTTATATTCGGTCCAAGTGCTCAATAGATTGGCGATGCGAGGTAATACAGCGTCAGAAATCAACCGGGCTATAACGACATGCACGCGTGAATGTTATACCCATAACAAATGTATCCCACTCGCAACCATCATTGTATTTTGCAGAAGTAAAATCCAACGGCGTGAAAAAGTCGTAAAAATAAAGTTTTTCGCGCGTCGTGAACGACCTGATTGGCATTACTGGAAAGGTGCGAAGTTTCTGAACATGTATTGAATCGGAAATTCATTAGGGAGAATTACCAGAATTATAATCATATACTGAAAACTTGAGTTGAAACTTGTCAATTCTTACTCTTTGGGTGGAGCATCTAAAGTTTTATTGAACGGAGCAGTTCGGGACTTTTTTCATGATTACTTTTTTGTTCAATTAATGAAATTGTTTTTTGCTGCGTTCGACATTGACTCATTTTCGCGTTGTGAAGGCTTTTGGAAAACTTCGAACGCTTCCGTCCCTTTATGTTAAATTTCTCCTGTTCTTCTGTTTTATTTTCTGTTTTCAAGCGAAAGAACAATCATCCCTATAGGAATATTTTCATTATTTGTGACAGACGTTGAAAGCATTTTCGCGATTTACAGATTTTTTTTTGGTTTGGCTTTTGAAATACAGAGATGAACGCGTATAAAGATCTTTGCGATGACGCCTAAGGTTTATTTTCCCTCGATTATAATTATTCATTTGTTAATAAGCTTATTATTTCCTTTTTACCCTTTTTCTGGGCTAATTCTTTGTGGTTTTGGTTTGTGGTGTCTTTGGTACCCGACTTCAACAACTACGACACTGCCAATTCGACCAACCAATCGCCTTCATCATCGCTCAACAACCGTACGACTGCAACAACTGCAACAACCACTACAACAACTACAACAACAACAACTTGCCATGCAACTTGTCGATCAACGTTATGTAATCATCTGCTAAAATATCATTTTCGAAATCATTTTTGTGCTTGTAACTGATGCAGCGTGAGACCACCTGCACATAATCCATATTACGTAACGAGCCACGCTACTCCCAGTGGCACCGGTGGTGTTGGGTCCACAGTCGGTCATCAATCTGGCCAATCAGTCAACAATACGGGAATGGGGGGCGTTGGTAGCGATGTAGGTCCGGGCCCGCCATTCATAGACGTTACAGGTGGTGCCAATGGTCATCAATCCCATCTTGCTCAATCAACGATTGCCGTTCCAGTAATGCCAGCGGGAGCCGGTCGAAGTCTCCATTATCACACGCACGCGGCAACTCATGCGTTACCCCATCAACCGCCGTTGACTTATCCAAACTGGGTCCCGTTTACTCATTTTGGCTAAAAATCTGGCACCGGGCAAAGTTATATGTGCAAAAATTTCATTATAAAAAGAATAACAGAGAAAGCGTTTTCCAAAACCTGAACAAAAAAGAACAGGCATAAAGCCCCTTTATAAAATAGCACGAAAGAATATATATAAACACCCAAATTACGCGAGGTCGTCATAATTTGTCGACGATAACACATGCCAGTTTCTCTTTCTACGTTCACTTTCGTTTCTTATTTGTTCACTACTATTAGTTTCTTTTTCTTTCTTTGTTCGCAAATCGCAAACAGTAATTTTTTCTGTGGCCGAGCTCAAATTACATGGCTAGTATAAAGGAAAAAAATAATTAACGTATACTCATCGTCGTCATTAATCTATTTTAGAATTTCACGAAAGAGGAAAAGAGAGAAATTTAATCGTTCAATGTTCTCCTTTCTTTTGATCGATGTAGTATTGTAGTCATCGAATCGTCATTTTCGTAATACTTTTTCCACACAAACAAATATATGTGGTGAAACTCTCGCTACATCGGCAACTCATACAATTTTATATTACTTTTGACGAGTGCGAGGAGGAGGTGGCAGGGTAAAATTTACTGGACCGAACTTTTCCAAACAGACCAACAGTCTCTCCCAATTATTCGGTTTTCTCTAATTTTTTTAAATTGTTACAAATAATCAATTCTTAAACCTCACCTTCCTTGTTGGATATAATTATTATATAAAAAAAAGCAATTTCGAGTAAAAAATGTATGAAGGAAATCGATATACACAAATACTGCAAAAAAGGACATGTTTTGTTAAGAATTGAAAAAATTAATTAAATTAGCCTTACATTCATTTTGTACATATCTTTAGTCCGAAGTACACTTCCAATTGGAAACTTTGATCTCTTCATCCGTTGGATTTGCTTAATTTTACTACTCATTATCAGGTCATTATTTTTGAAAAGAACAAATCAAAATATATTGAGAAACTTGTATCCGATTGAATACGTATTTATCCAATTGGGTAACGAAAACGTGACTCATTGACATGAGAATATGCAAAGAATCGTATATTTTTCATTTAGTGAAGTCTCAAAATTATAGTGGAAGTTTCACGACGGAAAAATGCAAAATTGTACCGGTAATCGATCTTCTGTAGAAAACTCGATATAGGCTTTGTCTGGTGGTCAACCTTATGTAATTTGTCTTGCGTGAATACAAACAGTCTTTCACACAGATTCACCATATTTGTTTGCTCGATAAACAAATTTACAATTCAATAGTCCTTCTCGTGGTATATGACAAACCATTTATTCACGACATCGAAATCGTGTAATTGTTTTGTCATGGGAATTTCCTTCTTCAGCAAAAAGAATTTTTTCCTCCGATTGTCTTCAACATTTTTCGTGATAAAATCGTTTCGAATATTAAAAAGTATATTTTTCATCATGGCTGACTGCTGGATCTATAGTTTTATATACTACAACGGTCAGCCTACCCCGATTAACTATCGATGATTATCGGTATATTGCTTGAGACGGTGCTTTAGACTTAGCACTCATCAGTCTTTAAGGCACTACAACGGCAAAAAAGTTTATCAGAAAACAAACTCAGATTTTTCCTCGTCAATTTTGTCATGGAATTCGATCAATATTACTTCAGTTGCGATTGATTTTGCTTTGTTATCTATTATTTCAATCTAACATTCCAAATCAGTATTCCGTCATTGAGTCGTATTCCATTTGAGTAGTAAGCCCGTCTGCAGGGTGCCTCGCACTATATTTGGTACGAAAGATAGATTCGATACCGTTCGTGTTTTTCTAATTATCACCATATGATAAAGTAGCGAACACGTGTAGTTAGTGTGTAGGAATGAAAGAATCATTGAGATAGAAAGGATAAGGTCATTATTCAAGCGAAGTAAATTCTAAATCAGTCGTTGTCTAAATTAGTTGAAAGTGAGTAGATTGAAAACAATTTTTAAATTTGAAAATTTTTCGAATTATATCATTGGCGGTTGAAATCACACCTCATGCAGGAATAGAGTTACGAAGCTGTTAAGTAAGGAACGTAAATGGAGGATTATTTAAACTACTGCAAGGAAATCAAACCAATCGGCGCATAATTATTGATTCTTTTAGCTTAAACCTCGTGAAAATCACGTGAGTTCGGGCAAGAAAAAAATACAGAAAATGGTACGATCTTGAATGACGTATTTAGCTCGAAGAATCAATAAAACTTTCTGTTCATTTAAAATTTTCAAATGTGGCAAATGTTTGTTATAATTAATAATACTTATAAAACATGAAATATTAATATTCATTGACACAATGTATTGATAAATGAAACACATCGGAAAAAGAGTGTTCGTCGTCGTCTTTAGTACGGCAAGAGTAAGCATATGCCCGAGCGATCAGCTATATAAATTAGCTCAGATTATTGGTAGAGTAGTATTTTTATACTTGGAAACAAAAAACATAATTGAACATATTGTACGTGAAAAGGAGAGGCGTGAAAAAATGAAAACAAGACTTAAATGGATAGAGCCGAAGCAAAAGGAAATAGATTGAAACAGAAAAAACTTTAGGATAACTTTATATGCGTGAATAGTAGAAACTAATATGAATTGGTCGACACAATAGTGTACAACGGATTGGAAGGGGATTAAAGGAACCCTACGAGCTTGTCGAGGTGCAGCAGGGTTGTGAAATTTCAAAAATCGCGAAAAAAGAGCACTATACTGATATTTGAAAAGATAATACAACAGACTGAATGAAATATATACATATGTATTATCATTTTAAAAAATACTTCGGACGAATTTTAACAAACAAAAAATTTACATCTTTTTTAACCCTCCGAACAATAGCAACTGTTAGTAAATTTTAGACAGCTCCTACACAGTTTGGGATAATGATATGGAGTAGTTCTCCCGAAGGATCATAGATTTCATAAAGCGCCACGTGAATATTAATTAAACATCAGCGGTGCACTCAAACAAATGAATAGACATATTGACGCTCTGGCATTATTGATCACGCACAGATTTATATTCATCCCCGTCCGCTAATGTCACACTAAAATATGTATGTATTCTTGCCAACGAGAAAAAAAATCGCAGATTGCTGAAACTCTGCTACTATCGACACTCAACGACTCTTGAGGATTGGAAATTCAAAGAAGAACATCCTGAATTATAAATGCTAGCAATGTCAAATAGATTAATAAAAAATTTGAACCAGTTTCAGTGGTTGTAATGTTGAGGAAATAAGAAAAAAGGAGACGAAGGTGGTAATTAAGAATAAGGTTGAAAGAAAATGGAATAATGAACGAACAACAAATGATTAGCAAAAAATAAAAAGAGAAAAAATATTGTCTTGACGATGCTAGAGGAAAATAAATTACGAAAAGGGCGTGAGAAATTTGCAATATAATAAGTCTACTACCAATTATCGAACATGGCATGATTGACACTTGATATGTGTTTAATTTTTGAAAAAAAACGAAAACAATACGTATACGGAAAAAGTTCGGAGGCACTAACAAAATACTAATCGTTATTAGAATCCGGGAAAGGGGTGCTCCACCCCCACCCCCACCCGCCACGTCAACGTCCAACGCACATTTGCGGAAAAGGTAAAAACAGCAAGCAAACGGAACAATCCCACATACCCACAGATTTGCTCTTAACTCTTCAACACCTGAAAAATATCGTTTTCAAGGATATAAAATATGTCATCTTGATGACAAATACCGATTAAAACGTTGAGCAAAAAAATATTTTGTTGTCAATTGCATTTACACACAATTTTTTGTATGCAAAATACAGTTTTTTGCAAATTTTCATTCTATCCTACTGCGCATATAGTTAGCCTCAAATTGTGTTTTTTTTGCTCATCGTTGATTGGAATTCCAAGTAATGGAAACAACCACGTAAAAACGTACCAGTATTTTATATCCTCGCTTGTGTGGTTATCGTCTCATCCTTTTATTTTGTGTATGCACTGCTTGTTTCATATACACGCACCATATTCTTTATGATTTTATCATAACGATTTAGTTACAAACCTAACTAATCAGTAATAAATAATCTGTGCGTATATTCGAAAAAACCTCCTTACCCCATGGTTTTGTGTGTTGCATTGGTTGGCACATGAATAATGCATTCTGAACACTATTATTAATAATGTTGGATAAATTTGTATTAAACTATGATAACATTTCAACGATTATATATTTAAGAATGAAATAACGAAAAAATGTTTACCGTGAATGTAACGTGTAACCTTTATTTACATGAGATTACGTAAAATGATAAGTAAGATATCTCCAAGGATAAAACTAATATTGTACATAAAAGTAAAAAAAAACAGTGGAGGGGCCTTTGTTGAAAAATTCGCACTTTTGTATGTGTAAATAGTACTGTTTTGATTATTGGCCATATCCAACCCTTTCCATATAGGTTAGGTATTTTATTGTTAAGTATTATTATTATTATTATTATTATTATTATTATTATTATTATTACAAAAGACTGCGTTGTTCACTATGAAATGAACTATTGAATAAACTGTAAATGGAATCCAACAATGGTAAGAAGACTTAGAACGAAAAACTAACAACGTTATCCTTGCCATATCCTACGTCATCAGATATTGTATATAATTCAAGCTACAAACTAAAACTTTACAGAAATCTCATAAAGTAGATTTTCGACTGTTGATCTTTACAAAATTCCGAGACCCTTTAGAATCGTGTGAAAAACGGAAGCACCATCCATATAATACATTACCCCTACCTCACTATGTAGCATAGCACAGAAATTTTATGAAAGGAAAAAATATTTGATCTGCACAAGTGCGTTTAGTGTTAAACAACATTGGGAAAAAATCTGTGAGCCCAATTTATTCAAAACAATCTCATGTAAAAATCCATCAAATTAAAGAATAGTACTGGAACGTTTTTTATTTAAACAAAAATGAATAAGTTTAAAAAATTTGACATCTCTCAAAATTTTATAAAAAGACATCGAAGCGACAGAGAGTGAATACATTTAGAGGAAAGAATACCCGATAAAGTCGTGGGAAATTTACGAATTTTTAACTCGCAGAACATCATTGTTTTCCCTTTGGTTGTGATTATTGAATATATTTATACAAAACGAAATATTTTCGAAATACTTTGAGATTAGTTCAATTTTATTGCATTTGATCGTAGATATTGATTGCCCCCAGGATAATTTCTTGACTACTAGAGTCGGGAAAAAATTGTACAAATATATCATTATATATTTAATATCGCCTTCTAGCATACACGTCCGTGTATGTTCAATGCAAAAAAGAAAAATCGCCAAAAGTGCCGTATATATTGGGAAGATTCGTTTGGACAAAATAATGATACCATCATTAGGATGAACGTTTCCTATAGAAGTTAAGTGATGATTATCGGCTACTAGGATGACATATTCTGGAACCTGAAATATTTAAAAAAATACTTTCGCTCTAAATGTAGCAATATGAAAAGTTTTGAAGGGTTTCGCCGAAGTGGATATTAATTTTCACAAGTCAAAATGAAAAAACTGAATAACTTGTTAAGCCTCAAGAGGTGCAGACTTTAAAATATTATAAAAAGCTAGAGAATAGTAAAGAAATAACAATGAAGATTGTTTCGAAATAATTGATATACTATCGCTAAAATACTGTTGGTACAACTCACACTAGTGCTTCTCTTGAACTAGCGATTTTGTCAATTCATTGTCGAAAATACGTTAGCAAAATACAACAGGTTCAAGAAAATATATCCAGTGCTCTTAATAAGCCTATGCGACTTACAAAAATATATAACGTCCTAAGGCAACCGGTATTTTGCATGTAAAAAAATGATTAAATAGTTGTTGCACGAGCGGAAACAGAAAAATTGAAAGCCGAAGAAATCGAGCCGTGTATATCATATTCCCAAAATAAATGGCCGAAATTGGAGCGTGTATGAAGAATGGAAATTTTGAAAGCGAATAATAGCTGAAAAAATATAAAGATGGTAAAAGTATAAAATTTATTTCTCTAATGAAAATTGTTTAATATCCGCAGGGGCACAAACCCATTGGCACCAGACGCAGTGGATCTAACACAGTTGACGTCAGTGAGCGAGTGGCTAGGATCTATCAAGATGTCAAGATACGCCGAAAGTTTCGAGCGCGCAGGTGTAACGACCCTCGAAGCGGCGGCACGTGTTACAGTACAGGAATTAACGGCTCTCGGTATAACGCTCGTAGGACATCAGAAAAAAATAATGAACAGCGTTACTGCTTTGAGAGCTCAAATGTCTGCAACGTCGCAGGGGTTCCTCGTTTAGAAGCGATCATCATCGAAATTTATAAGGGAATTTATTTATACGCTGGTTCAATCATTGGATTTAGGTTACCGATCCTAAATCGTAATGTTATGTTAGATGAGCAGGTGCGGTATTATTGCCTGCAACCCTCTCGAAATCTCGAGATATCTCTACATTAAATTAACAACTGAATCGTAAATTTGAATGATCACTCAGGTTTTACGGCCATATTCGAGATGTCCGAGATTCCCAGCGGCTAAAAGTAATGCTAAAGCCGAGAATGAAAAAAATTATGACGAAAAAATACAACAGTGGAAAAAAATTCCTCGCCATCTCAAGTACCTTCAGTAACTTTCAAGATTGAGCATGTCCTACAACAATGACGTCACTATTAGAGACTGAAAACTAAAAAATAGACAATTCGTGACATTCCAATGTTTTGAAGAAATAAAAATCTCGACGTGAAACTCGAGCAAAGTCTGAGAACTTTTTTTAATCATATAACCATGACTCATAAACTGATTGAGAAACGCGACGAAAAATTCATTCGTTGTATGAATGAAGTATATTATGCGTCTCGGATTGTTCGATGGAGCATAAGGATAGATGCGTTTGGCGACTGATACAAGAATCCACTGCCTAAAGCTTTATGTTTTACACGATAAGTAAGAAATAATAATACCGCTGACTACTCAAAATCCCCCCTTGTATGCAAACGACGAAATAATGCAAGACTTGAAAAGATTGTAAACGGAATTACGTTATACAGCGAATCAATATAAAGGCCTAAAAAAAACTCCAACCGTCTTACAGAATTAAAATTACAAGTTTTTGGGTTGAGAAGAAACAAAAAATAAAGCCTGCAACAAAAAAATGTAAAAGAAATAAATATGTATACACACTAGGGTGCTTAAAAAAAATCGAATTTTTTTTCGTGGGTCGAAAAGGAATGTTAGTACATGTAAAAAAAATGACTTTTCAAAAACTTGAGATTAAAAATAGTATATTGTGTATCAAGGAGGCAAAGTGTGTCTTTCAACGCCGAGTACTGAAAACATTGACCGAGGCGTTAAAAGGGCCTGCCTCTGAGATACACACGATACTTTATATAACCAAACCACGTTTCCGAGCTTTTTCGAGCGTACAGGCGGTACGGAAAGTAGGTGTTTTACTGTTGAAGTGCATTAGTGGTGGAGAACAGTCGGTAAAACATTTACTTTGCGTATCGCTGGCAGGCTCGAAAAGCGAGGAAAACGTGGTTGCGTTATATAAAAAATATATTTAGCGGTCCCTCAAACGACTTTCCTATGTTTTTCCTATTTAGAAGAAAACCATCATGAAAAAACTCTAACAAAGTCATGAAACGTTATGCAAACATAAAGTGCACTTTCTTTCTAGAATAGAAGAGAATAGGGCAAAGTGGAACAGCCGGGCAAAGCGGAATCCCTCGCCCCGAAAATTTAGACCATTTTTATCCATTGGAAATCTGCAAAAATTTGTTATTTGGCTGAGAACATGCTTCAAAATCTCAAAATTGAAAAAAACAATTTTTTTTTTGAGAATTATTGTTTTTTTTTTAATCAATAAATTCAAATCAATCAAAAAAAAAAAATCAAAATCAAAAGTCGTGATCTTAATTGCTTACGGTGAACTTTTGCCCTATGTTCTCTGAAGCGTACCATGAAGTTATCGTAAACGAGATAAAATTGTATAAAGATCGCATATGTTGGAAATATCCATACATTCAACAATAATAACTATTTCACGGCTCTTGAGCTGATAGATCAATTTATTGTATGAAAAAAAAAATCAATTTTTAAAAATAATTTTTTGTTTTAATTTTGAGATTTTGAAGCACGTTTTCAGACGAAAAACAAAATTTCGCAGATTTTTAATGGAAAAAATGGTCTAAATTTTCGAGGGGTGGGGGTTCGCTTTGCCCGGTTGTTCCACTTTGTACTATTCTCTTCTATTCAAGAAAGAAAGAGCATTTTATGTCTGCATAATATTTCATGATTTTTTTAGAGTTTTGCTTTATGATTTTCCTCAAAATAGGAAAAAAACATAAAAAAGTCGTCTGAGGGACCACTAAATATATTTTTTTTAATCTCAAATTTTGGGAAAGTCACTTTTTTACATATAATAATATCCCTCTTCGGCTCACGACAAAAAAAATCGATTTTTTTTAAAGCACCCTAATACACACAAAAATAAAACTTGACGTTTTGCAATCAAATGCCGATAGTTGCTCAACGACCAACGGGGCTTTTAAACAAGAATCGTGAGAATCGAGAAGATGATCTGTCAATATGTATGAGCGCGCTGAGAAATAAAGCAATCACCGACAAAAAAGGAAACGAATAATCAACGTGGACTGATTTTTCACTATCTTTTCTCGGAAAAGAAACAACCATTATATATTTATGAGGTGGCCGTTATTCTGGCTATGGTGAGAAATTCCGTTTTCTACATGAACATATAATTGAGATTTTCGAAGCAAAAATCTATGTAATTTTTAAAAGTGTTCGGATAATTCGAACCCATGCCACTGAGTGATTCTATTTTCAAATGGAATCCTTTTATTTTCTTTCTCTATCCCTATTTGAATACAGAATCCTCACATGACATCAATCGAAAAAACCGAGGTTCGGTATATTCATTCTCCATATTGAAAGGTACACGATGGAATTTTGAGTTTTTTTTTCTAATAACCATCAAATGCTAATCTATATTCTTAGATGAACTATTAGTTAAGTAGTGACAATTCGCTTCTGGAGTAATTATATAATAATGAGTTTTTTTTTCAAATGGGCATATTTTTTAAATGTTCAGAGATGGCTTGGAAAACAAATCATTTCTGATCCTATTTGCAGTATTTTAGTTGTTCGTGATTATGATCAATATATTCAGGGAATTCAGCAAAAAAAACTTCGTCAACTACGTTGATTAAAGTTTCTTTTCCATGCATATTTTTTTCAAATAGAGACAAAAATTGATCACAGTTTGTTTTTTAAATTGTCGTCGAATATAAAAAAAACGTGTGAGTAAAATTAACGTGCGACTGATGTGTAACTCCTGGCTTATTGTGTGCAGATAGAGATAAATTATTATTAGTATTTTTATTGAAAAATAGATCATCATTAAGAAAAGTAAGGATGTGGTTATAATCTCAAATGGAAAAAAACGAAAATTATTTTTATTGAGTTTTTTTCAACTAGGCTTCCTCCAGAAATTTTGATAGAGGCTTTTGTTGATATTGCCAAATGATTTCGTTTAAACACGACTCAACGGAAAAAAAACTCACTTCCATCACTTGACAGATACAATGCTACTGACTTACTTTATGTGGTGCCAACAACTGATGTTTATTAGAGAAAGATCTGTGAAAATTAGTATCAATACCTCTATATGGCGAAAAAATATATATTTTTGAATTGACAAATTTCATCCCTCTGTGACCTGGTTTCTTATTATCCGAGCTTCCCTGAATATTACACATTTTCTTTAGCATGGCTTCATTATACTTCCAGGTAAAGAAAGATTTTTGACCAAGTAAGAAATAACAACCACCCTCATGCATATCTGTATATATGTGTACGTTCTGTCTAGACGCCTGATAATTACAATATGAAGATACTTTCAATAATGTGCCAACATGAGATGTTTCCTTGCCCTTCTTTTCATCGTCGAATATTGAAAAATTCTACTTTTAACTTAATCCTTGTATTTTCTTATTTATGTTCTTTTTATTTGATCGACCGCGTTTTTTCAAAGGCCTGATTTCACAAAAACCTCTGACGTTGCCCCCTCCCCCTTGCCGCACTATTCGATTGGTTCATTTTTTCCGCCTTATAATCTTTTTATTTTCTAAGGGGACCTAACCAACGTTTCTGTGTATACTGTATACATATTATAAATTTAACGTTATCACTCACAATATGTAGTAGAACCGACATAAAGATTTATTAAGTTTACCCATGTACTTGTGATCCGTGTGAATGATTATTCTTATATGAAGATCTAACTATTGAGATCGGGTAACGAAGCCATCAACCAGATAATTACACAGGCATATGGGCGAACAATATGCTTAAAAAGTTCATCATATGAATAACTTATCGGCTGCAAGAAAATATGTATGGTGACGGAAGAGACATATCAATGCATTATTTGAAAGTGAGAAGAAGAGCTGGAAAACCCATCAAAAGAGAAAAACTTGAAAAATAAACTCCCGTGACAAGACAACATACACAGGAAATTGAGAATTCAAAATATCCTCATATTTATAACGGTACGAACTTATGTCATTACAAATACCGAAGAGGATTAATCCTATCAAAAAATGAATCTGCCATACATGAAATTGTAAAAAAAAAAAACATCCTGGTAGTAAGAGAAAAGATGATCAAGCGTGAATGACATAAAATATAAACTCCAGTTCATTCATCTTGAATCAATGAAGCGAAGTTCATTACAAAGCAAATATCTACGTCTGTTCCGATGATAAAAAAAAATTTAATTAGGATAATTAGGATTATTAGAATGTGTGATGAAAAAAAAATGGGAGACGAATTACTTAAAAATCGTATTCAATACGAACCAATAAAAACGAAGGGATTGATGAACTCAATTCTCATAGCGAACGCTATTGGTCATTCTACCAAATACGGAGTTAAATTCTTCCGGCAGATGTGAATTATGAACAATGGTTGGTCCTTTTCAAAAGTACATGTTACCGTGAATTTTTATAATTTTTCAAATTTTTCCGTCAAGCCGTTTCAAAATTATAATGGTTGGAACATTTGAAAAATTGAAATTGCTGACTATTTGAACTATCGATCCTCTGAATTATTATTTAAAAGATCATACGTAGTGATTTTTACATAAAAAAATTTCAGTTTTTGATAAAAATATTTTCGGTATTATTCGATATCAGGAAGACCCCGAAGGAAGAGATTAAAATTTTAAAATCGCTTTTTCTACAAATGTATCACTTTTGAGCATTTGTTAAATGATTTGTTCGAAAAGTTCAACTGTTTTTATGATAGAATTGTGCTACATCACTTTGGAATTAAAAAAAAATTAACCATTAAAACTATCTGCATGTGCCGCGCTGCCGTAAAATACCGATATCGAAAATAACTCTGAATTCGTATCACACTACCGTGGGTGTACAGTTTGTGTATTACATTATACAGTTCGTTACGTCTGAAGTCCGAATAGTACCGGTCAGCAGTTATTTCAACTTCTTTAACCTTTAGAGGACGAGAATTTTTCAGTTCAAATCGTCTAATTTATATATAAATCGAATGTATACCTCAGGACAAGTTTCTGACCAAGCAGGTGGTCCCTAAAGGGACCAGTTCCGTCCTCTAAAGGTTAATAAACCAGTACTCCATACATTTTTATTTTTTTTCGACTGTTACGACTCTGTAGTTTATAGATAGCATCTGTTCTCAGCTACTCATCTCTGAAAATTTTCGATAGTTGATTGTAATATGTATTTGCATTCGGGGTGTAGAAACGAAGTTACAATCCACCAGAAAAAAAAATACTTTCGACATCTAAAGTTTGTCACAGGAACCTGCAAAACTATCACAGCCATCAAGAAGTTTATTAGAAGGAACCATCAAGTGAAGCCATTTAAGTGCTTAAGTTGAAGACCCTTGCATCAGCAACTTTTTGAAACTCAATCCAATAAAACAAAAAGAGTGAGACCAAATATTTTATCAGTGTCTAAAATTTTCGCAATGCAAAAAATTCGAAAAAAAAACATGCAAGTTTACGGCGTCGAATACTTCTCAAAAGAATTGACAAATATTCATAATCCAGACCCCCGGCACAATTCAATTCCATATTTGGTAGAATGACCTATATGTGAACTTTTATTTGATAACACGTATTCCCGATCTAAAAAGCTATTGATATTTCTGAGTAGCAAAATGGAAACTCTTCATACTCCGAAGAAATCTTTGGGAGACATGTTTTTTAATGCATGAAAGCCAAGAAAATGGTTATACGCGATTAAAATCATACATGAGTTAACTCAAAAAGAACTGGTTCTTATTAAAAAACAATTTCGTCTTTGTGCGATCGTAGAAATTCATGTAATTTTTTTTGTAGTTTTGATATGAAAGTGCATCCAAGGTAGTCCCTGTGATCGCCAAATATGTTTTATTTCAATATCGTGCTTTTTAGTAAAAAAAAAAGAAGAAAACAAGCTACGACTTAAATATGCCTGTTATTTTTATTCAGTCTTCGGTTCTTTTCGTTCGTCTCTAAAAAAAAAAAACAAAAGTTTTCAATAATATGTAAAATTGAATCTCAAGCAAGAGCAATGAATAAGATAAGACGATCGAGATGGAAATACCTTTTCTAAAAAGTATAACACCATGAAAGCGGAACTGAACATATACGGACGAGAGTAAAAAATGATGATTATAACACAATGAGAAATTTAGTCTGTGACGTACATGGCTAAATTGTTGTTATCGTAAAAACGAGAAGGGGAGGAAACAAAAATGAAAAATTTATATCTTTGGTGGGCATAATTAGGATAGATTACTGATAATCACCATCACAAATCAGTAATCAATCTTTTTTTCATGTTTCATATTTTAATCGTTTAAAACTCAAAGCCATGCAATTGTAAGATGGAATGAAGAAATGTACGAAACAGAATACTTATAGGTTGATTAATCCGTCAATTGTCCACAATTAACAATAAGTGTACTAATTTTATTTATTCCTTTTTTAAATATTGTTGGCCCAACGTGAAAATTCACTAATGTACAATAATTCAGAGCGCTACATGAATATGAAAATCCATCATACTCGTGTTATTATGATCTATTGAGAAAATGTGCAAACGAATAAATATTATTCGAAAATGTGAAGGAGAGGGTGTGATGTCACCGAGTGAGATAAAGATTAAGTGAAAAACAATTTTTAAAAGCGAAACAGAAAGTGATGTAAGATACAAGAATCGGCAAATTTCGGAACGTGTCTGAACATTTTTCCTATGGTGTTGTCAAGACAATGTTGAATGTACATAAGATATAATTAATAACATACCTTATACTATATATATCCATTCTGACCTTGCTGTTTTTTTCCTAAAAACGAAAACCTCCCTTTTTCAGAACTACTAGTGTTAAAATGTTGCAACATCACAAAAAATTACTGAATAACAGGGAGCGCCAAGTGTTGCGTGAGGATCTGGTGTTGGCGGGGAGAATATATATGCATATATAGATATACAGAATGCCTGTTCGGGATTTTGATCGTTCGCTGTTTCGACCCCCACCCGGGAGAATAAATTACGCAATGGGTGCAAAAAATGTAAAATGTGAAGTACTCTTTATTTTTAGGTGTCGATGTAATAAAACAATAAAAGAATGTCCCGACAATGATTAATGTCCCGAAAAATAACTCTAAAAGAGATGAGAAGTGAGAATTGATCCGGTCGTCGTTGAACACACGTTCGACGGTTTCGATGGAAAATTGCCCAAGCGTGCTCGAGCGTGCCCGAAATATAATCCCGAAAAATTTGAGAGATTTTGTGATAAAAAGTCCTAAAAGTATGACAAATTGTTGCCGATTATGTCTCGAGTTGAATAAGCATAGTATTTTTATGTGAATCCTGAAATATAAGGTGAATTTCGCGGAACAGAAATTTTGATAACGAAGAGCACGTGAGTACGCTGCACGACCGCATCAAAGACTAATCGATTACCTAGAGTAATCGATGACGGTACTTATTGCATGTGCGTCGTGCGTCGTCTCGATCCTGTTAGAACAACCCATTACTATGAAAGTCCCGAAACTTCCGAAACCCGTGAACTAGTGACGTCAGCGGCGGAGCGTAAACTCGTTTGTAAATCATGCATCCGCACTCGCCTCATCAATTCTAGAACGCCAAGAAATATTATAAATCATGGAAACCAATGATTATAAAACTAAATTCAAGACAGAAAACGTTGTCCAATAAATACATTAGTTGTCAAGTACATCGAATTACGAACAGGAAAATTTACAAAAGGAGAAAAATTGGACGCGAAAAATTACAACCACAAAAATTACAAAGACACAATACTATAAAAACATACTACGACTAAAAATTTAGAATCATAAAAATTTCAAAAAAATATGAATGCACCAAAAAATTGAAACAAAAAAAAATTTGGTCGTTGTACCTAGCGTTGCACATTATATAGTTCATCTGTATCTTATACTCGCGAATTGGAAAGTAGATTTTGATAATTTTGATAAAATAACATAATGATAATGATAATCTACAATTTGATTCCGGAAAGAGCGAATGAAAACTATAACTCTGACAAAGATGTATAGTCATAGGTTTCTTTGCAAACCTTAATTTTATAGAATAAAAATGTCTAGATCATTCTAATATATTGTAACATAACGCTCTAGCCGACTCGACTGAATGCTGCCATGTGTCGATTTGAGCTACCTTAAAATAAAGAGCAGGTATGAAAGGATCGTAAGAACACGGAATTTGTGTTTTTAAGATTTCAACAATTCGGATTTATTTCTTTAAATGTTGGCGTACTTCGAGCAGGGCTCCTACGGAAAATGCATTCACGTCACACCGACACACACAATTACAGATCACTCGCCATGGAATGTTCCCGAAAGTTCGAGAAGATCGAGAATTTAAAATTTGCAAGGAGTCATCAACACCGCTACATCGAAAACTCAGGGGAGTCCCGTTTAGAGGGGCGTCAGACCTTTTGAGAGTTCGACAAAAAGACCTTTGACAAAAATTCGAGATATGACGTTGGAATATTCCTCCTTCCCGTTATTATTCGCTATAGTAAACATCGAATCTGGGCTAGGGGTTATAGAAATGGTAAAAAGATCGAATGATTAATCCCGCGAAAATTCGGGGCCCTGTCTAATGCCCATGGTAAAGATTTCGTGCGACGTACCTGTCATCTAACGTATGAAAATTTGGAGTGAAGAGGGAAAGGAGGGATGACAACACGCTACGTAACGAGGATCGATATCCTCAGATTTTCGTGGAGTATCGAGCGAACTGAACGGGCAATCTCGGGAATCAGTCTCACACGCCGTAAGTTCAACCTTTCGTTGTTCGTTTTGGTCGATGGACTCTTTGAATAATTATTCCCGTGGATTAATATTGCGTAATTCATTTCATGTTATTGTGAAATTTCGCTCGGTCTAATCAGTTTGAACATCGAGAAAATGTGTCACGGCGGCGGCTCTGTCCCGTAGAAAGTCGGCTTTTGATTTCCTTGTTGCCCGCTTTCCGTAAAGTTCGGGGTAGAAAAGTAAAGTCGAATAAATTTTCAGTTGCGTGGCCGACGTGAAAATCTCAAAATAGGTTTAGTAATCGTTCGTTTCGTGTAAAGTTGAGAGGAAAGGTCGGGAAGAGGTGTAAGAGAGTCTGAATGAGAAAGAGTGCGTGGATCGGGGTTGCGAACGCGTGTGACGGGTAATAGCTCGGCTGAGTAACCGAATATCTGGGGCTCAGTAATTTTATTCATCTCGTAATTATTTTTCATCGTATTCCATCTTTAACGAATTTCTGACCACGAGTAGAACCGTGACAGAAAATACGAGCTCGTGATAGATTATAGTAAGTGTAGGCTCCCGATCGAGTGTGTGTGAAGATTGTAGTGTGAGTTCGCGACTTTTTCTTCCGCCGTTATTTCACGGTTCTCCCGGTATAATTCTCATCGAGATTTAAGTATTATAGAATTTTGGAAATGTGATTGTTAATTAATAATTAAAATATCATTCGTTTAATTTTTGTTTTGCCAGTTATTCTCTAGTTCACCCCGCCCATCCTGCTGCAAGTCAAACCGGCAAATCATCATTTTCATCCGATCATACTGTGTCACTTCGGTGACTGGCGCCCACGAGAATAAGACCTTTTCTCTAAAATATAAAATAGTATGAGCGGATGAATTTGATTTGTGGCACTTGAAAAATCGGTCACAATATATATAATCTTAATCATAAAAAACGCCTATTATATGCATTGTTTAGAATCAATAGTGATGCGAAGTGAACGATGATGAACGTTGAGGTGATCAGCTGACGAGCAGCTAGTCCGTCGGACGATGAAGAGTTGCTAGGTGTGCTAGTGAAGATGAACAATCTCATGTTTTTGTTTTATTAAATTTTCAAGGAGGTGAGACAACTCATTTATTAAACACGTTATTGTTCAGATCGAACTGGTTGGATACATTTAGGCGTTCTCGCCACAGTAGCGGAGGTAAGGTCTTGGTGACTCGCTACCTCGATCCTTCGAGGGATATTGCGGGAATTGGGCAGGGTGGAGTGTCCTCTTCGATGATATCGTCGTCGGTGATCGGCGTGAGGGGCTCGGGATCCGGCAGATTCGGAGCTCGAGAATCCGGTAGCGGAGATAAACAGGGAAGAGCTCCTCCGAATGAAGGCGAGGTCCAGCGTCGAAGTCGATCATCGAAAGGCTTGAGCGTAGCCCTGGGTGGACGAGTAAGCCGGAACGACAGTCCAGAAATTGGGGGGTACATTCTACATGGACGCTGACAGCGCTAATAGCGCTATTTTGCGTTCGATTTGGCGTTGCAAACGCTACAAGCGTTTAGATGGGTGCGTTTAGAATTGTGTTCTCAACGCTCCCGACGTTCAAGTGGTTGAACGCATCCACAGAGAGAATCGTCTGTTATCTCTGTTATCGTACTACTTGTTTCGCTGTCTTCACTTTTCGATGAATCCAGTGTTATTTCGTCGAGTAATTGAAAAAGAACAAATCATTTGTTGGTTCCGCTATTTTGTAATCGCACCAAGTCGAACATGACGTGAACGCAACCAGCGTCACCGCGTTCACTTCAAATCGAACACGTTTTAGCGTTATTAGCGTTATTAACGCTATTAACGCTGTCAGCGTCCAGGTAGAATGTACCCGGAATGAGCTTCCACCTCGGAGGCTCCGATCTGACTGGTGATGCCGACGTCGTGATGATTAATCTCGAGCAAGCGAGAAAAGATATTCTGAGGGAGTGATACTGGAAGTACAACTACCCAGAGAGGGTTCAATTTGGTCCGATTTTGGCTTCGAGCTGTGCCGTTTATATTCCCTTCAGGGAAACGTAGGGCTGAAGCGAATCTGATCTTAGAAGCGCCACCTTGCGGTGGCTTTGCAAATTAAACGGGAGCGTCTACGCTGGGCGGCCGCGTAGCAGTGGGGATACAAACTCTGCGAGAGCGCCTGCGCGCTAGATCGGACGAGAGCCCGGAAGGTGCTGCCACGCGACGTAGGTTGCGTGTGTCTAGTTGCTGGTCAATAGGTCTCTCCCTCTCTCTCAGCAGTACGGTGTATTACGAACATTCCGCCCGCCTTGCCGCTGGCTGCGGCAAAGATGTAGCGTGGTTGTTGTTGGTCGGTCCTGGAAGGAGGACCAGTTTCACTATGGGCCGAGTGAATTCACTTGTAGTTTGTCTTGATGGTTGCCGTACGAATAAGGCCGTCGTTTCCCGGGTGTACGGCTTTTATCCTTCTGCGTGGCGATTGAAAGGGGGGAAGGGGGAGGTTTGCTCATGTCGTATGAGACATAATCTCCCCACCTGGAACTCAAGCGATTGCGCGTGCCATTTTGCTCGTTGATTGAGTTCGTTCAAGTAGTCTTTATGCCATCTCGTCTATCAGTCGTCCCTCAGCTTTGTGATGTGTTCCCATTTGGAACGAAACGTCCTGGTGTTATCCAAAATTGCTGATTCTGGAATAGCTGTGATGGCTAAACCGATTAGGAAGTGACCGGGAGTCAGGATATTCAAATCTTCTGAATCGTCACTCATGGCGCAGAGTAGTCGGGAATTTAGACACTCCTCGATTTGTGTCAGGAGGATGGACATTTCTTCAAATGTCAAGAGAGTCTCACCGATCGTTCGGCGGAGGTGATGTTTGGTTTATTTGACAGCGGCCTCCCAGATCTCGCCGAAATGAGGTGATCCAGGTGGGTTGAAGTACCATTGAATTCTTTCAGTTGCTGTATGATCCGCGATCAGCTGGCCGTTTCTGTGGCTAGCTGTGAACAATCGTTGAAGCTCTCTGTCGGCTCCTCTAAAGATTTTCCCTTGATCATTCTAAATTTCAGAGCAGGGTCCTCAGCGTGAGATGAAGCGTCGTAAAACTGCGAGAAATGCCTCCGATGAGTAATCTGAAGCTGCGTGAAGATGTATGGCTGGAGTGCTGAGGCATATGAAGACTGTGATGAATCCTTTCATACTTTTTCTGCCTCTGCCTGGAGCAGTTTTCAGGTGAATCGGTCCAGCGTAGTCGATTCCACAATACTAGAAGGGTCGAGCTTGGGTGACTCGCTGTTTCGGGGGGTTGGCCATTAGCTAAGTTGGCGGAGTTCCTTTCCATTGAATGCATGTCGGGCAGCGGTGTATGAGCGTTTTAGTCGCTCTTCACCTCTGGGGGATCCAAAAGCGTTGGCGAAGTGCAGCGAGAGTGAGTTACGTTCCGCCGTGCAGCATTCTTTTGTGAGTGATGTCGATGAGTAGTTCTGTAAATCGTGAGCGATTCGGGAGGATTATTGGGTGTTTTTCATTGAATGATGTTGTTGCGTAACTGAGCCGTCTGTAGACTCGTAGGGTGCGGTCGTTATCCACGAATGGAGTGAGATAGATGAGTCGGCTTTTGCTGCTTATGACTTGGCTGAGAGCGGCCCTGTAGAGGTTGGATGGGTGGCCTTATGTCCGTTTACTCGATTGCGCCATCGATGATACCAAGCTGAGACTGGAAACAGTCTGTTGTAATTCGAAAACTGCTCAAGTAGTTGATTGTGCTGAATTTGAGGAGTTACTGCTGTTGCGAGGGAGCGACGTTTTGTTTCGGGAAGATCTTGCAACTCTACTGCCTCATTTGACGTCCAAGGCGCAGAGTTGTCATGGAAAAAAGCTGGGCCAGTCCACCATAGTGGGTGTTGTAGTAGCTCAGAAGGGGAAATCCCTCTTGATGTGCAGTCAGCTGGGTTTTCTTTTTTACTGATGTGATGCCAGGAAGCGTCTGGGAGAAGTTGTTGGATTTCGGCGACTCGATTTGCTACGTAGATCGTCCATTTCATTGGATGGCCTTGTATCCAGCCTAGCACTATGGTAGAGTCCGACCAGAGGTGGATGCCGATGTCTCGATTGAGAGTCTTCTTCGTGTGATGAACTAGTTTTGCTAGGACTTGGGCTCCGCATACATACAGACACTTGCTTAAATGGGGCTACTTTGCTTTTGGCTGTGATGAGTGGGATGGTGGGAGCACCAGTGGCGGTTGTTGTGCGTAGGTACACAACTCCAGCGTATGCTCTTTCTGAAGCGTCCGAGAACCCGTGTATTTCTATTTTGCTGAATGCGTTGTTGTTCCACAGCGGCCGACTGACTGATGTTGGCTAGTTCTGACCATTGAGTGTAGAAATGTTTCCATTTTTGACCGACAGTGGTTGGCAGTTGATCGTTCCACTGAACATTTAAAAGCCATGTTGACTGGATTGTGATTTATGCGCGTATTGTAACAGGAGTAATCCATCCGAGCGGATCGAACAATTGGGCGGTTGCTGAGAGATGGATCGTTTAGTCGGGTTGTCTTGAGTGGAGATTTTCACTGCATATGAGTCGAATGAAACCTAAAGTCGAATGCAGTGATTCATTGGGAAGCCATTGTAATGCCGTTGCATTGGCTCTATCTTGAAGAGGTATGGACTCCAGTAGAGCGGCAGAGTTGCTGACCCATTTTCTGAGGGGGAATCCGCCCGCCATGCAGATGTCAGTTAATTTTTTCCGTAACTTTGTTTATTGTGGAATATCGTCAGCTATTGTGAGAACATCGTCCATGTAGATCGCTTCGCGGAGTGCTTTTCTGCCAAGTGGGAAACGACTTTGCTCGTCCTCCGCTAGTTGCTTTATGCATTTTAGCGCTAGAAATGGGATGCAGGCGAGGCCGTATGTCACCGTGTTGAGTTGATATTTTTCGATCTCTTGTGAAAGATTGTGACGCCACAAGATGCGCTATCTCATCCTGTAATCCGGATGTACTAGAATCTGCCGGTACATTTTTTCGATGTCAGCGGCTATGACGTGTGATGCGTACGCCATTTGAAAAGGATGTCAGGGAGAGCCGGGAGTAGATTTGTCCCCGGGTTGAGGCAATCGTTGAGTGATTTTCTTGTAGATGTATGCCAGGATCAGTTGAATACTACACGTAGTTTTGTAGTGCTGCTTGAGTCGCGCCAGACTCCATGATGAGGCAGGTAGCAGACACCAGCGGGAGTAGTTTGGTCTGAGGGCACTTCTTGCATGTGTCCTATCTGTTCGTACGTTAGCATGAATTCACGGTAGAGGTTTTCGAACTCTGGATTCCCATTAAATCTTTTCTCGGTGTTGATCAATGCACTCATAGCTCCTTTGCGGGAGTTACTCAGATCCGGAGGCTGCTGAAGTAGTGGTAGACGTACCATGTATCTGCTGTCTGTTAGACGGGAGTGAGTGGAGACGAACTCTGCTTCGCATCGCAACTCTTCTGGAGTGAAGTTGCTTTATTGAAGTTTTTCTTGCTCCCAGAATTTCCGTACGAAATGATTGAGGTCCTTGGATTTGCTAATTTGGTGAGCAGTGATGGAAGCTTGGTTGCGAGTATTTCCAGCTATTCCTGTTAGAGTCCATCCAATGATTGTTTCGTGAGCTACAGGTTCGAGTTGCGAGCCCTTTCGCAGCCCAGGCATGATGATGCTGGAGTAGATGTCTGCGCCGAGGAGGTCTATGCTATCGAAGTTAAAGTAGTTCGGATCTGCGAGCGGGAAGTTGACTACGTGCTTCTATACGGGGCCAGGGGTGTTTATTTGGCCTGGATATATAATGATCTCATGAAGGATGAGAACGTTCGTTTTAATGAGCCGATTGAACTGTTTGATATTGATTTCGATTGTTGTTTCTCCTCGGCTGCGTCCTACTTCCCGCCCATCGACTCCACGAATTGCGTTGTCACTTCATTTGCGCTGCAGACGTAGTTTCTGAATCAGCCGTTCAGTAGCTAAGCTGACTTCTGATGCCTGATCAATGAGCGCTCTGATATAGTGCGCTTGACCGTATCGATCTTTCACTAGGATTCTAGCTGTGGCTAGAACGATTGGGGCATAGTGATCATCCGACCACGTGAGAGTTGACCGCAGTGCTTGAAGCGGGATCGCTCCAATAAAGTGCATCGTGCAGAGTCGTATGATGTTTCTGCAAATAAGTATTGCGCACTTTAACATTCTTGCACTCGGCTGCTTTGTGCTGTCCGAGATAATTGGTGCAGGCGTTTTTCGGCTCGATGAATCTCAGGTGCTGAGATCCGTCCTATCCTTTGTAGTCAGGACACATCAAGATGAAGTGATTTTGCTTGCAACCTTAAGCAGTTATTGTATTTTTTGGCTTAAGTGCAATGAGTCTTTGCATTCCGAGGTTGCGCTGGTTTTGACGACGATTTTGGTGCAGAAGGGTTTAGTGTTTCGAGCATTTGGAGTCGCTTTATGAAGAACGTCTTCAGAGTCTTGTCGGAGGGGGTCTCCTTTAAATCGTTAATGGAGCCTTCCCACTCCCGTCGTGTCCGTGCGTCAAGGAGCTCAGTAATGAAGAAGACGAAGAGGTCTTCAGAGCTGTTGATAGGTTGTTCGCTTCCATCGAGCACATTGACAGTGGGAACCATGCCGTGAAAGACTCGTTTGAGTTTTGCAGTGGATTCTGCAGTCATTTTCGGCTGGTGCACGTATTTGGTAGAGCAGGACCGTACGAGTCATTTGTTCTCGTAAATAGTAGAGCTAGACTGGTTTTGACCCATGTAGGAATCTACTTTACCTACCATCGGTAAAGTAGATTAACCAAACAAACCCACACGGTCAGTAAAAAAGATGGCCGCTCTAACCCAAACGGTCAGTAATAAAGATGGCTGCTCTAACCCACACGTCGGTAAAAAAGGGTACTGTAACACAAACAAACTCAAACGTCGGTAAAAGAGTGCCGACTCTAACCCAAACAAACCCAAGCGTCGGTAAAAAGGGTGCCTACTCTAACCCAAACAACCCGAAACAGACCCAAACACATTCGCGAGACCGCTTCGAAGTGTCCCAGGATAGCCACTATCAGGATGGCCAACTCTCATCAGGATGGCGAGAGTTTCTACTTGCCGTGGCTAGTAAGACCGCTTCGAAGTGCGCGCGTCAGGATAGCCGCTGGCAACTAACAGGCTGGCCAATTGTCAGGATGGCGGAAGTTCCTACTTGCCGCCGCTAAGGCAGATTCACACCGAGTGCTCAAACCTAAACAATCGGTAATGCAGATTTTCAACCAGAAGCGAACACATCCAAACACGTCCAAACATGCTCAAACATGTTTAAAGAGCCGGTAATGCAGATTCTCAAACGTGCGTGCGCCTCTGGATAGTCGGCGGTCCTACATTACCGGCAAACCCATGAAATTAGGCGATGGTATCGGTGTTGTACGCGGCAAAGGTCAGGAAAAATTCCTTCGGCAGCTGTGCGATGTCGGCGGCTGCGAGAGGTTCACCCGCTGATGCAGCTTTAATGACCTCCCCAGGCAGGGTCGCGACTTATAAAGATAGATCCGCAACAGTAGAACATTTCGCAGCGCGCACTGGGGTGAATCATGGTGGGGACATGGTGCAGAGAGTTTGTTCGATGTCCTGAGCGACGGACAGTCCACCACGTCACGCGCGTTGAATCCGAATTGTTCGAGCCACCAGTGTTTCTACTCACCCTTCACGTAGACGGTGCTCCCGTTGCGTAGAACCGATCGAAGCACGTTCTCAATCTCGTCGTAGGGTACGTCACCGGCGCCCTAGCGCAGAAGATGATAGTTGCGTTCGGGCCAGAGATTTGAAACAGGAAGAGCAGCGGATAGTCGCGTGAGTCGAGTGGGGCGCCGGCCAATTCTTTGACTACAAACTCGCAGTTGTGGTACTGCAGCGAGCTCTAGACTGGTAGGACGCAGAGGTCCTGATGTTGGATGGATATGCGAATCTCGTCGCTGTTGGCGAAGCCCGACGAAGTGTAGGGTTGATGCGCGTCAATCTCGTAATGCGTCACGGACTCGTCGAATACGACGGGAGTAGATCAGCAAGGGGGATTCTGGATATTGCGGGGTAATGCGGGTCAGCGTGTCCTTGACGATGACGTCATGTTCTCGAAGGTTCGATGATGACGTCATTACAGCGTGTCCTTGACGATGACGTTATGTTCTCGAAGATTCGATGATGACGTCACGTTTATTGCGGGGTCACTCGTTCTCCTGGGGGTAATGCGGGTCAGAATGTTCTCGAAGGATGACATTTTCGGACGATGACGTCATCATCGAACGTTCGACGAGGGGTAGTGGGGGAGGGAAAAATTGAGGGATTCTGGGAATTCGCCCAAAGTTGACGCGATGATTGAGATGACGGAATTGGTTCGTCAAAAATATTTCCAATGCGGCGATGATTGAAATCCGATACGACGTTGAAAAATGTGGTGTCATGAAGGGTTCGACGTAGTAGGTGATGATGAGGGGGTAGGTTTAAGGGATTCCGAGAATAATTGGCTCGAAAAATAATCGAGCGTTGATGATTGAGATGACAGCTTGAAAATAAAAGAATCGTTCTGCGAGATGTGTTGACAGGAATTTTCAAAGCAGACTTCTCCTGTTACAACAAATACGTATTTGAGTTAACATTTCGATGACCTCCAAAAGCTTCTAGAACATTCCTATAAACAAAGTGATGTAGCAGGATATATAAGGCTCGAATTAAGCATGTCAAATTTTATTCTGCACTTAGTTGGCAAATGAGTCGCACCGGTTTAAAACAACGTGATCTTCGATTACGAATTTTGCTACTATTGAAAAACATTGAAGAAGTTAAAGGTTTAATTGAAACAAAATCGAATTTGAATTATCTTACAAAAAAGTTGAGGAATATTTCGTTTTGAGACTCGAACGACTGGTGAAACTAATTTTTTCCACGATTTCATACGAAAAACTTGAAAACTATGGATTTCTCAAAAATCAATAAAGTTGGTTGTCTTGCTGCATTTCTACAAGTGAAAAAACTCAAGGAGTTGGAACTTGAGAAGAATTATAAAGTCACCAATTTGCGTAAAGTTACCACCAAATACGGCCTCAGGATAGTCCTGGAAATTGAAGATGATTTCGCAGTATTTTTACCTCCAAGGTTCGCAAAATTTCTGACCGAAGAAGAAAATATTCTGAACGATATGAAAACGGCAGCTGATCAGAACCGACTCCTGATGCGTTATCTCGGCGGGGAATACAATCACGTTGAATTCAAATACGAATAATCGATTGAAATTTTCTCGATGTATTCTTATGTGAAATAATAACCACAATTATATGTAAAGCAATGTCAACAGAACGACTGCTGCTGGAGATGGCCGCAAGGCTGGACCTAGCAGTGGTCAATACGGGACATACGCCGACGTACAGACGACCAGGATTCGGAGACTCCATCCCGGACGTGACGCTGACGTCGGACGGTATCCTGTCACGGCTGAGGGGGTGGCGGGTGATCGAGGACTATACAGCCAGCGATCACCAGTACATCACCTTCGAAGTGGCAGGACGGACAGAAACGAGACGAACGAGAGCCCACCAACCCCCGCGGTGGAACCTTGACAGACTGGACGGACGAAAATTTTCTGAGGAGTTGATGGCAGCACCAGCTCCGATGACGAAAATTCCCCCCGAGCTAACTGGCCGGCAAAGGGCGGAGAGACTGACAGACGAGACGGCCAAACTAATAGGCGGCTTGTGCAACAGCACAATGCCGAAACGACGACAGACACAGAAAAGACGACCACAATACTGGTGGACGGACGAGATCGCCGAATTGCGCAGGATTTGCCTGGCAAATCGGCGACGAGTGACGAGGGCTGAGGGCGGACCCGAAAGGGAAAACCTCCAGGCCATATACAAAACAGCACGGAAGACGCTGACGAAGGCAATACGGGACAGCAAGACGCGATGCTGGAGGAAGCTCTGCGAGGAGGTGAACGAGGATCCCTGGGGAACCGGTTACAAGATTGTGACCGGCAAACTAGGGGCCCGAGTTCCACCAGAACTCAAAGACGCCGAAACAGCAGGACGGATTATTGACGGATTGTTTCCGACGCACCCGATACGGACGAACGTGACGGACGACGCTGACGTGACGGACGACGCTGACGTGCCGGCGGCTCCCGTCTTTGTCGCTGAGGAGCTCACCAGAGCAACGAAGGCGATGAAGAGTGGTAAGGCGCCGGGACCAGACGGAGTACCGGCTGAGATCCTCCGGCTCGTGGCTCGCCTACGGCCGGAGATACTTCTCGACCTGTACAACACGTGCTTGACGACAGGAACGTTCAGCGGTCGGTGGAAAGAGGCGAGGCTCGTCCTTATCCCGAAAGGTAAGGGCGACCCTAACACGCCCTCGGCCTACCGACCGTTGAGTTTACTTGACACGACAGGTAAACTCTACGAACAATTACTGAGACCGAGACTGACGGACGCGATGCAGGCCGGAGGGGGTCTCTCCGACCTGCAGTTCGGTTTCAGGAGGGGTCGATCGACGATTGGAGCAATCCAAAAGGTGGTTGACTCTTTCCTGGAACTGGACAGACACTGCCACGCAGCCCGACCTATCGTGCTGCTGGCGACACTGGACATCAGGAATGCTTTCAACTCGGCCAGGTGGGTGGATATCTTGGAGGCGCTGAAAAGCAACTTCGGGATCCCACCTTACTTGGCTCGGGTTGTGGAGGATTACCTGAAAAACAGACGTATAACGTACGAGACGATAGAAGGACAGGTAACGAGACAGGTCACCGCTGGGGTTGCCCAGGGGTCGATACTGGGACCTGACTTCTGGAATGGCTTATACGACAGCTTGCTTCGGCTGGAGATGCCGCTCGGAGTGATCCTCGTCGCCTACGCTGATGACGTAGCGGCGGTGATTACAGAGCGCTCTCCGGAACTAGCACAGCTGAAGTTGAACCAGACCATGAGACGAGTTGGACGTTGGATGACAGACCACGGACTGCAACTCGCAACGGAAAAGACGGAACTGACGCTCCTTACGAGAAGACGCATACAGACGATACTGCCCATGAGAGTGGGGGCACACGAGACGGAGACCAAGGGGGAAGTCAAGTACCTTGGGGTAACCCTTGATACGAAGATGACCTTCTGGCCTCACATACAGAAGACGGCCCAGAGGGCGGCAGAGAGGATAGCATCCTTGAGCCGCCTGATGGCCAACACGACGGGACCGAGACCGGGGAAACGGCGACTGTTAATGGCGACAGCTCACTCGATCCTCCTGTACGGTGCGGAGATCTGGGCAGACTCCCTGCAGACAAAGAAGTACTGCAAGACGATGACGATGGTACAGCGACAAGGAGCGCTGCGAATCGCTTGCTCCTACCGGACAGTCTCTGCACAAGCTGTTCTGGTGGTGGCGGGCGTAATTCCCGTGGATCTCCTTGCGTTTGAACGTAAGAGGGTCTACGGGAGTAGCGCGGACATAGGACGGAAGAACGCAGCAATTGCCGAGCGCGAAAGGACGATAGACACTTGGCAAGGACGGTGGACAAACGGAAACGATGGTAACTGGACGAGACGACTTATACGGGACCTGAGGCCGTGGCTCGGAAGGAAGTTCGGGGACGTGAATTTTTACGTTACCCAGCTCTTGACGGGGCATGGTTACTTCCGACGGTACCTCCACAGAATGAACAGAGTACGAACACTTGACTGTAAGTATTGTGGACATGAACGGGACGACGCGGAACACACATTTTTCGTGTGTGACCGCTGGACGAGACAGAGACAAGAACTGGAAATAACGGTTGGCAGTATTACTCCGGAGAATATCGTCGGGGTAATGCTGCACGAACCTGAGTGGTGGTGCTTAGTCGCCACCTACACGGAAACGATACTGCGACGTAAGAACGCGGACGGCTGCTTGACGGATGACTGAGCAGACGGAGTGACGCGACGTGACGATAACGGTGGGACAGAACGGACGAACGAACACAGACAGAACCCCCAGTCAGAAGTAATATCAACATAGTCCCTGGCTGGGGGGAAGGACAACAAGGAGGTGGCGGTTTTAGTGGGTAGGCCTGTTTTTTTGGGAGTCCCACATACCCATGTAGCCCGTAAGACTACATGGAATCCGTAAAAAGGATTTACGCAACTCCTTGGTAAAAAAAAAAAAAAAAAATGTCAACAGAACGTTACTTTTTGCAATAAATGTATTTATTCTTCATATGAAAATAAATTTTTGTATAAACTGATTTATTACACATTTCAAGAAAAAATTGAAAAAAGAATTTGATGTGGAGACAGTCACACATCTAATTTTTCAAAATAATATCCTTCTTCGTTTTTCATTAATCTTCCAACCATATCGTTGAAGATTATGACGTTGCTCGATATACGGGAGCCAGCCATCTCCGCCACGTGAATGGTGATACGCACAGCGTCCAACAAAGCGTCTAAATCTGGACAACCCTCCACCCATTCGCGTAAGAGGGCAACCGATATTGTCCTCGGTGATTCCATTTTTCTGACAAATTCAAATGCAATTAGAATAATTCCAAAATACTAACCCTATTAGGATATTTTCGATCATTGGAGACTTGAACTATTTTTTTTTGTTTCGTAAATGTGTGTATTTTATGTGAAATGGATATGTTAATGATTAAATGTTTGTTAAATTTATTTTTTGCAATCTTTGTGACGTGCCCTCAAAGTAGAAGTATTGAAGAGTGTTCAGGTATTTTATATAAATTTTTCATTGTAAATTAGATGTTCTAACATGGTTCAGGTCTTCAGAGATTTACGACACTCTGTTACCGTACATTAAGTTAAATACTCAAAATATTATCAATAGATCTAGATGAAAAAAAATTTATTAGTGCGAATCTTCCAAAAAAATTTTATTACAGAAAAAAAGTTAGTAAACTCAAATGTCATACTAATATCTCAAAATATTATCAACACATCTAGATGAGAAAAAAATGTTATTATAGAAAAAACGTTCAGAAAAATTGCTTCAGAAAGATAAACTAATTAGCAATATTTCCTGTTACTTATTTCAACGTTAGTAGTAAGGCTATACCAGTTCTAACCCATGGGGCTCTCAGGGGGAGCGGGGACGGGGGAGCGCGGGGACCGTTGCGGGGCTGCACGGCATGTGGAGGGGAAGGTTCTCGCACAGCGGGGGTGCGGCGGCACTTTGAAGAGACAAAAGATTTTTTTACACCATACCCTCCAATGACTGATTTATGTTTCTGGTATATCAAATTGAACGGAATTTTCTTTTTAAAGTGCTCTTGCCGAAGATGATCTTAGTTATCGGACTCCGTGACCAAAGATGTTTACATGTCACACTAATGACAAATTTATGTGTCCGGTGTTACGTATTTTGTATTGTGGCGCAAGTTCCGACAAGATTTCTTTTTCAAAATGCCCCTCCCCCAATTTTTGCTTAGAGGAATGTATTGTTTTTCTGAGAAAAAATGAAAGTTTGCATCAGACTGGAAGTATTTGCTCGCAATGACAGATTTATGTGTCCTGTGTTACATTCCTGAGATGGCGATTTCTTTTTTCAAAATGCCTCTCCCTCGACAAATTTTATGTGTCCTGTGTTGCATCTTTTGTATGCCTGAGGTGGTACAAGTATCGACGAGATTTCTTTTTTCAAAAACTAGTTTTAACTCAGAGATTTCAGGGGGAGTGCGTTGCGGGGGCTGTGTGGAGGTCCTCAGGGTAGTGAGGAAGTGGAGGGGGGATGCAGTGGTCCTGCTTGCGGCATTGCATAGACAAAAGTATATTCGAGGAAAAAAGAATTCGCTGATGCCCAATAACAGATTTATGTTTCCTGCATAGAAAAGTCAGTTGAGACGAAAAGTGTTCTCAATTATTGGTATCCGTGACGAAAAAGACCCCTAATGCGAGATTTATGTGTCCTGTGCTACATTCCTGAGAAGGCAATGAGATTTCTTTGGGAAATGCGCCTGCCTTCCCACCCATTTTTAGCTTGAAAGTTGTCAAGAAGAATGTTTTCCGAGAAAAACTATAAAAATTTTCACATTGGACTAGAAATCTTTACAGAGATGCACAATGACAGATTTATGTGCTCGTTGTTGCACATTTTTTAACCTGCAGAGGCATTTCTCAAAAAGTGTAAGAAGAGATTTTTTGAAGTCAACCGCACTTCCTCCACTTTCTCGATTAGATCTTGGGAATCACATTCGAGTTTCCAGAAAAGTCAAGATTTTTTCTCCCTTCTACTCATCCTCACCTCAGAACCGAAAAAAACGCGTATATAAAATGAAACAATTTTGAGGAAGGTCCAGACTCTGTTGAGACGACATAACAGTTACGAGTCGAATTCCGTTCAGCGCATCATGTCTCTCACCGTCGACATTGCTACCGAGCAATTGCTGCGTATGCAAGCAACTCTCCTGCGGACGTTGGAGCAATTTTTGGTGTGGGAACACCAATGTGATACCCTCATCGAATCGTTGGAGGAGCAAGTTCGATCGAAACGACCACGACTGGGATATCACCACTCGGTCACTTCGCAAATCTTGCGTCTCGAATGTTTGAAGCAGGCAACACGCCAACGCTTCATACATTGGGGCGGAGGATTAAATGATCACAGATTAACATGGCGCGAAATTGACAGCGCATTTGAGAATCGCTTGTCAACTGGCGCTGTGATTAATCGTGATCATATCGACCCACGAAAGTTTCTATTGGATGCGTATGAGCTTGTTGAAGAACAAGTGCAGGCTCATATTCGTAAACACAATAGCATCAAAGTGAACACTTCGTTTAACGGAGAGTTTACCATGGGTGATAAGCGGGCGAATAAAAGTGTCAACACGGCAAATGTTGAACTTTTCACAACATCGGACCTGAGTGAGTGGTATCAGAAGCGAGTCGTGGAGCCGACTCTAAAATCGCTCGAGGAGTTCCAAGAGAGTGACAGCGGCTGGACCTTGACATCCATAACCAATCTAACAGTGAACATCAACAAGTATAATGCCTTACGTGCAGGATGTCACGTTTCATTGGTAAAATGGATACAGTTGAAAAGAGCGGTGGTGAATGTGAAATCGACGGATAATGCGTGTTTTGGATGGGCAATGACTGCTGCTCTTCATCCGGTAGACCGATACAACGATCGCACATCTTCTTACCCGCATTATTCGACGATATTCGACTTCCGAGGCATCAATTTCCCTATGACGTTGGACCAGATTGGGAGATTTGAAACGATGAATAATCTCTCAATCAACGTCTATAGCGAGAACAAGGAAGTCATTTTACCAGTCCGTGTAAGCAAGGAGAAGAAGGAGCGGCACTTCAACTTGCTTTACATCGAAGACGTGTCGAGATGTGGAATCGGACACTTCGCGTGGATCAAGAATTTATCCCGGCTCGTCAACTCACAACTGAACATGAATGGGCACAAGAAATACATCTGTGATCGGTGAGTAAATTAATATAAACAACTGTAGTCATTTCTTTTTTCACCATTATGATGAAATATTTAAAAAAGAATTTGAAATTGTTATTGTTACAGATGCCTCCATTACTTCTCAACCATCGAAAAGCTGCAGTCCCATGAGGTGGATTGCGGTGTTATCAACGATTGTGCCGTTCGACTACCAGCTGAGAACGACAAATGGTTGGAGTTTACCAACGCGAATCGGAAGGAGCGTCTCCCGTTCGTGGTATACGCCGACCTCGAATGCATCCTGGAGAAGACCAGCGCTGAAGAGAGGGAGAAAAACAAAAACCAACATCATCGTGTCTTCAGCGTTGGATATTATGTAAAGTGCTCCTATGATGATTCGTTGTCGAGATATCACGAACGCCGAGGTGAGGACTGCGTGGAATGGTTCGTGGAAGAACTGAAACAATTAGCTTTGCGCGTTGAAAAAATTCTTCTAATGAACGTTCCGATGAAAACATTGAGTCCGCAAGAGTGGAGAAAATTTCGGGAAGACAAAAAGTGTCATATTTACGAGTAACCTTTTCTCGAGGGTGATGAGCGTGTCCGCGATCATTGCCACCTGACAGGACAATTCAGAGGTCCAGCTCATTCAGATTGCAATTTAAACTATCAAAACTATTTTTTCATGCCAATAGTGTTTCATAATTTATCCGGTTATGACGCGCATTTTATAATAAAAGAAGTAGCAACTGCGTTCGCGGGGAAAGTTGGTTTGCTCCCGATAACAAAAGAGAAGTACATCTCCTTCTCGAAAACTGTTCAAACATCTGAAGACACGCGGAAAAATATAAAATTACGTTTCATCGACTCTTTCAGATTTCTCAATACAAGTCTCGATAAACTAGCTTCATTTTTCACTGCGGACAAACTCTTAACCTTAAAATCACAATTTCAAGATTTAGACCATTTTCATTTATTAACACGAAAAGGTGTCTTTCCATACGAGTACATTGATAGTTTGGAAAAGTTGGATGAAACGGAGCTTCCACCGCGAGAAGCATTTTACAGCTCTTTAACTGATTCAACAGTTTCCGAAAAGGAGTATGCACATGCGAAAAATGTGTGGGAATGATTTTCAACGCGAACGCTCGGTGAATACAGCGATTTATACTTAAAGACTGACGTATTACTTTTAGCCGATATCTTTGAGAATTTCCGCGATACTTGCCTGAAAAGTTACGGTCTTGACCCTGCGTTTTACTATACTCTCCCCAGATATACCTGGGATGCCATGATGAAATATACAAAGGTAAAGTTTGAATTGCTTACTGACATCGACATGGTATTGTTCGTGGAGAGAGGTATTCGAGGTGGTCTTAGTCAATGCTCCAAAAGACATGCTCGTGCTAATAACAAGTACATGAACTCATATGACCCATCTATTCCATCATCATACTTGATGTATTTTGATGTTAACAATTTGTATGGATGGGCAATGAGTCAACCATTGTCTTATGCAGATTTCGAATGAATTGAAGATCTTGCAAACTTCAACGTTGAATCTCTGCCATCAGACTCTGAAATTGGTTATATACTTGAAGTTGATCTGGAATATCCAAAACACTTGCACAATGCACATAGTGATTTGCCATTTTGTCCAACGCATGATAAACCTCCGGGCTCGAAGCAAGAGAAGCTTCTTGCAACGGTGAATGCGAAAAAACGATATGTCATACATTATCGTGCATTGCAGCAGTGTTGAAAACATGGTTTGAAAATCACGAAAATCCACAGAGTCTTGAAGTTTAAGCAATCTTCCTGGCTCAAAACATACATTGATTTGAATACACAATTTCGTACACGTGCGAAAAATGATTTTGAAAAAAATCTGTTCAAATTAATGAATAATGCTGTGTTTGGAAAAACCATGGAGGATGTTCGTAGTCACGTCCACGTTAAACTGTTAACGCAATGGGCAGGTCGATATGGAGCAGAGGCTATGATCGCTAAACCTAACTTTCACAGTCGAAGTATTTTTGCGGAAAATTTAATCGCTGTAGAGTTGCGAAATCTCCAAGTTATGTTTAACAAACCGATATATGTTGGCATGTCTATTTTAGACATTTCAAAAACTTGTTTATATGAATTCCACCACGAGTTCATGATGCCGATGTATCAAAATAAATGTAAATTCATGTATACGGATACTGATAGTTTAATTTACCATATTGAATGTGAAGATGTGTACGAGAACATAAAATGTAATCTCGACAAATATGACACTAGTGACTATCCCCATGACAACATCTATGGTATACCGCTAGTCAACAAAAAGGTCCCGGGTCTCATGAAAGATGAAAACAATGGGGCCATAATGACTGAATTTGTTGGACTTAAATCGAAGATGTATGCGACGCGAGTTGAAGGTAAGAACGATGTTAAAAAAGCAAAAGGAGTAAAAAGTAATGCTGTTGCGAGAACCATAAGATTTGAGGATTACGTGACATGCCTTAATCAGCAGATCGAGATGAAACGTTCTCAATCTTCAATTCGCTCGACATTACACAATGTCTATACCATCACAGAGACAAAAATTGCTCTAAGTCCACACGATGACAAGCGGTATGTCATACTTGGAACGGTAGACACGTTGCCATGGGGCTATTACAGTATTCCTGAATTTCCAGAAGCTATGGAGTCATAGATCATACGAATGTGTGCTCATGAGTGTTAAAGATTGAGAGAATATATTTGTACATTGAATGCGAAAAATTGTGAGAGTGGGAACTTGTTCTCTACATTTATACATTTGATCTGTAATAAAAATTCTGTAATGGAGGACTTTTCTCCTCAAAAATTTGTACATTTGGAATATATATATTTTGTAATTGATGTTAAATAAATTTTTTTGTGAAACTGTCATTCTTTTTCCTTCAATCTGCTCTTCGTGCGGAGAACTTGATTGGGAAAGGGTCGTAAAAATAAATCAGACTTTGAATTTTCCATCTTTATTGTTTACAAATCATTTTTATTTATCCAACTATTGTGTGCTTTGTCGAAACCTAGCCACTTTATAAACAACTGACTACCACGTTTCTTCAACACTTTTTTAATGAGATATATGTCGGGATATTTTGCTCGAAGCAGCTCTTGCTCGTAAAAACCACCTGCGATGGGCTCATCTTGATGTTCTTTTATATTATATGTAACTGGATTAGTTTTTCTCACTCGATATATTGTGAAAATTTCAGTTGTCCAGTTTGGTGTATAACCTTTTTCGAATACATTCTTAAATTTACTTATGCGCATTTTATCGCCGATTTTTAATTTTGCTTGATTTCCTACTTCAGATCTATTGTATACATTGTGCAATAATTGTTTTTCATTCTCAGCGTTCACATCTTTCGGTTTCATTTTTATCGTACGATGTAATGTATCATTATATTTTATAATTAATGTATCGAGAATATCGATGCATTTCCAGTTTCCGCGAGAACTAAATTGAATCCACATTTTATTCTTAAGTGTACGATTAAAGCGCTCACAAATTGATGCTTTCAAATTACTAAATGTAGAATACAAGTGTATATTATACTTTTTCATCAAAGCCTTAAAGTTCATATTATAAAATTCTTTTCCTCGATCGACGTGAAGATTTTTCGGTATGCGTCCTTTGCTGAGAATCGACTCCATTACAGCACTCACATCTTTTCCACTTTTACTCTTCAACGGTGCGGCCCAGGCGAATTTGGAGAATATATCGATGACGGTGAGGAGAAATTTATGGTTGGAGTTGTGTTGTGCATATGCAGACATATCTACAAGATCAGCTTGCTAAGTCTCATCCAGGCCACGTATATCCACATGTCGACGTGGATAATTCCACCGAGCTGGCTTCTGCAGTTCTTCAACCACCGCAAGCTTCTTTTCACTCATTTTTTCTTCTCCCCCACGGTCCTCATCAATTGCAGAAGATAAGAGTCTGGAGGACTTTCCACTGACTTATAATTAGATGATCTCGTAAAAGCTTCATATCATCATGAAGTTCTAAGATTTCTCTGTTTATATTATCAATTTTTTCACGGAGATGGGCGAGCTCGGTTCTCACACGCTTTTCTGCAGCCGCCACATTCGATTCGCACTTTTGATTCGTTGTATGAGTCACACTATGAGTTATAGAATGAATGTGTTTGCTGAATGCACCGAGTGTTACAACATCTCGAGCATTTACTGGCTCGCCAACGTTGCTCAGTCGTTTTCGTTCCAAGTCGTAATGACCGACCGATGTAATTTTGAATCCAGCACCTGGTTTACCCGGAGGACCTGCACCACGTCTACTCAACTTTCGTCCAAACACATCGACGCTCATGTTGGGAATGTGCATGAAAGCAAGCCATCACATGTTAATAATGATTTCAGCTTCACGCAACTCCTCGATAATCGATATAATTTCATTCGAATGTGATGAATTTCCAGCAGCTTGCGATGCGAGCAATAAGCGAAGACGATCTACCAGCTCATTTGGATCATCCCAATGAACATAGTCGACGGAGGTATGCTTTCGTGCTACCTTATACTGAGGCAGAGCACCACCTTTCTTATCGTTGCTACCGAGCATTTGGGATATATAATGTTTAAATTTACTATTTTTATCCTGACGTACCGCACCCGTGCGTTTATAAAATTTTTTATGAGCATTCGTTGTGATGACAACTTTCTGATAATTCTCCAAGTCATTTGGTGTTACATATTTGAGTTCGGGCTCTTTTTTAAACAACAGTTCCACCAAGCCAATACTTTTGGGATACTTTTCATCTCCAACCACTATATGATCGAGTTCGAAATGAATTGGTGAATCGCCAATCATTGATCTGTTTTGAGCGAGATTTCGTACTCCATACACGCCATCTAATCTTGTTTTATTATTACTACGCAGTAAGCCCAGATATTCACGTATCAAATTATCAACATCTCCAGATGATTCCAAGTTATCATCGTCCTCATTATCATCATTATTATCTTTATGAATATCATTGTCACTATTTTTAGTTAAGGGTACACCGACATTCTCATCAGTAATTGCATCATGCCAAATATCATCTTTAAAAGAAATATCTTGTTGCATGCTATTTTCTCTAAAATTTGGAGACTCTTCCTCCTCCGTCTTAACATTTACACGTTCATTCTCAATTTTAGGTTTTTTCGTATATGAAACTAACTCCTCTAACGGTTCAACAATCGGTTTAAACACATCTTGTATTTTCTGCTGAGCACTATCACGTCCTCTTTTCAACATTCAATGTTTTCGTCTGATTGCATCACTCGCCTTGGCAAGTTCACTCAATACAGCCGTCTCCTATAAAAGTTCTTTGCGCTTCATGTTGACACGAGTAAGTCAGACTTTAGACTGTCTTATAAAATCCAGGGGAACAATTATTTATCATCATCATCATCATCATCATCATCATCGACAGTGAGGAAAGAATCAAATCCCCTTCTATATCTTCCAGCATTCAACTCACTGTCCTTGTCAATCGTGATGAATCCATACTTGTCCGATTTCCAACACTTGACACACATTTTTTTGAAACTTGCATAAGTCATATCCGTATTGACATGATCATTATATACTGTAACAACGATCTTCCCGGAAAGGTACGATCGGTCCCTTCTCGGCTCACGGATTGCGCCTCCTCATGAACTCACCGGTAGCGAAGATGGGGTGGGCGCCAGGTACAGAGTACCGCCGAATTACTCGACTTGATTTTTCCCCTTCTCGCGGTGTTAACTTAACTAAATGATAGAATAACGAGTTCCTGAGGGACGCACGTGACCGAGGACGGTCCAGCTACTCAGCTCAGCTGAGGTACGGAAGGTAGAGGAGGGGGGGATCCTTGAGAGAAGGTAGCGATGGTCGCAACACGAATTACAGCACAAACAAAATGTAGCCGAAACAGCGGGGAATTAAATATTAAATAACAATTTATTCCGTTAGGTCGAATTACAAATAATGAACAAAATCGGGGTGATTAAATTAACATAGTTTGTCGTGTGGTTGAGATACGAGGAGCAATAAAGAGCGCAGGTTCGAGTACTAGTTTTCGCCCTTTTACAGACTTCGCCGAGGTCGAGTAGGTAATCGCCGATCACGCACGCGGTTCGGCCGGATTCCGCAGGTAACGAGAGATAATCGCGAGAGTGTCATAGGCAACATAGGCAAGGTAATCGACACTAGGTAACCCTAAAATAATTCGCGAGAGCGTCGTAGACAACATAGGCAAGGTAATGACGCTAGGTAACCCGAGAGGTACTGCGCGAGTATCACAAGTAATAGAGAAGGAAACTTCGGCCAGGCGGAAGGTACGCCGAGATTCCCTCACATCCCGAACCAATACGATAAATAAAAGCAAGCAATGAATTATAAAATAATGCGGAGAAAACTACACGCGAACAAAGTCCCGATGCGATCCACAACACAGTGTTCGAGTCGATACGCAGTGACAAAGGACGAAGAAAAGAACGAAATATATTTAACACCGAACGAGAGGTGGGCCACCGTACTAGCCGTAGCGCGTCGTAGGAGCGAGAGAGACGCAACGAAAACATTGCGCGACCGAGCGCGCTCGCTAGCGACCTTAGCACGTGCAGGGAGAGAGAGATAGAGCGACTCGAAAAAATAATGCGTGGAAATCTCCAACGCGCAATCGGCAAAATTGGAAGAACAGCATAACGTCTGTTTTCCACAATGATTCTAAATTTATGGACCAAACTAATATCGAGTTCGTTTATCTAATTGAGCCACAAAACCAAAAGGGCTGGGGAAGCGGGACGTACCGGCCACAATCTCGCTCGGTACCACAATCCACGCGTCCCCACTAAAACGCAATAAACTAACCTTTAACCCGGAACGATATTCCGAAAATACTAAACGAGAACGGAAGGCTCAACGAGATAAAAGAACTCATGGAGAGAAAGACGGACTTACCGAGGAACAGCTCGCAACAAAAGGAAAGGCACAAAGAAAGACGGGTGGCGCAGCAATCTGGACGTGGCTCGTCAATCGGGTGCTCGGAAGTAGACTAATTTATGCGAGCGAGCTGCTCCCGGCGCCCGGCGCTATCCCCACCACTCGGACGTCACACCGCAGCGCTCGGTTGCTAGGCGCGGCCGAAGTGTGGGCCCCGGCTCACGCTTTCGCGGCAATTTTGAAAGTGGAAGCGCGCGCGACAATGATTCTTCGCCGCGCTTCTTAACGGATGATTATCTAGTACCACACCTCTTCGTTCTCCCTTCCCCCGCCCGTTTGGGTAGGGCCTCCCGATTTGACGACCGTGGTTCGGGCATCCTTCCTCTTGGGGATCCGGCGGGCATCTCTGAAAGGGCCAAGGGGAGGCCTCCCTCACGACCCTGGGCGTCCCGCAGGATCACGGTGGGCCCACGACATAACCACCAGGCAATACAGCACCTCTCCCACAGGAAACTCCCCCGGACCCCACTGGACGAGGAGCCGTGTATCACGGGCTGCGATACCCGAATTCACGATCTAATAGTCGGTGTAACTCTCGGTTGCTCCACGGGAAGGGCACGGGCGGCGTTCACAAGTGGCCTATGCCAGCGTGTCCCTTCACTCGTCCGCTTGCCGAGAGCGATGTTTTATGCTCGAAGTTTTGGGAGGGCCCATCCCTCCACGCGAGATCGGGTAGAACGAAGAGCCACCTCACGACGTATCGAGTGATGTGTGAGTCCGAAGTGATGGAGGCAACGCCGGACTTTCACGCTAAAGGAGGCAGCTGAAATGCTAATCGGATTATGGCATTACGAAAATTATTCGGGATGATTCAAATTTTCCTCTCTCTCTCTCTGTCCAGGCACGCAGTAGGTAATGAGTCTCGCACGGTAAATAGCGCTCGGCAGGTAAGGTAGACAATTCTTAATACAAACTTAAAACTACGCAATGAGGAGTTTTCCTTCCGAGCACCACCCGACGAGTCGCAGCGGCGTCCACAGGGCCGTAAACCCGGTCCACTGGTCGACACGATTCGTACGAGTGGCGGGTCGAATTGTCACATCACAATACATGCTTGAGGTTCATATCATCTTGGTTGAATAGCACTATAAAATTTGCATTGTCTCTCACGAGATGTTTCGGAATACGAGTATACGTCTGACATAGATAAAAACTATCCACAATCTCGTGTCTTCCCATGGAAAAAAATGCTCTCACGTTATTCTGTTCCTCACACGTTATATCGTCAAAGATGAATATGGAGTTTGGGCGAGCTTCACTAGGTGCCACAACTTGTTCATGCTCGTTAAATTGAAAAAATTCCACTCCTTCCACAGGTTTAAGCATTTGCTCAAGCAATCGGTATTTTGGCTGCTTCAACGATTTCGAGTATAGATATATATTCTCAAATCTCAAACCATTTGAATGTATTAGGAGCGTGAGTAAGGCATTCGTTTTTCCACAATTCAAGGGGCCACAAAATACGGCTCGAATGCTGTTAGGTAGTAAGTTTCCATGACGCTTCTTCACACTACCCGCTCTAACAATAAATTCATCGAAATTTATTATGGGGAGTTGACCGCTCGAAACTTGTTTCTTCGACTTCATCTCGTATGCGACTGATTGAAAAAATGATATAAATGCAACTTTATAATGTTGGAATAGTCAGTCGAGTCGTAACCACTGCAGAGTGATGATTGTACATGATAAACCTGGTAAAGGTTTGGTAAACAGTATAATCAACAATCTCCCCGTGGAACTACATCTACCGGGATATCAATATTGTGGACCCGGTACGAAATTGATCAAACGTCTTGCTCGTGGTGATCCTGGTATAAACGCGCTGGACGCTGCGTGTAAAGAACACGATATCGCATATTCGAAAAATCGTGAAAACTTGGAAGCACGACATCTGGCGGATAAAATTTTGGCTGAACAAGCCTGGCAACGTGTAACCTCGAAAGACGCAAGTCTTGGTGAAAGAGCAAGTGCTTGGGCCGTGACAAACATTATGAAGGCGAAAAAGAAATTTGGTCTAGGTATGAAAGGAGTGACGAAAAAGACCAAAAAAAGTGTTTGCCTGAAAAAGATCATCAGTGCTGCAAAGAAAGCCATGGTTCGTAGTGGTGACCCCCGTGAAATCGTCATGTCAGCATTGAAAGGTGCGCGTGCCAGTGTTAAAGGTGTTAAAGTACGCACGCCTCGGGTTCTACCTGTACCTCGCAAAATCGGCGGTTTATTGCCCTTCCTCGTACCCATCTTTGCCAGCCTTAGCGCCGTTGGTGCACTGTCTGGTGGAAGTGCTGCAATAGTCAAAGCTGTAAATGCTGCTCAAGCGGCTAAAAAGGAATTGGAGGAAAGTAAACGTCACAACCGAACACTCGAGGCCATCGCTTTGGGTAAAGGTTTACATCTGAAACCATACAAACAGGCTTTGGGTCTTTACCTCGGGACAAAAAACGTATAATCACGCTACCACATCAACCACTCACCGACATCGATCTGCTAAAGTATGCGAGAGCCATGAAAATTCGTAACTTTCGTGGGGTTTTCATGCGTGACACTTTGCCTGAAAATAGACCACTCAAGCAAGAATCAGCAATCGTGAATTTGGATGAAAATGTGGGCCCTGGGACACACTGGGTTGCATATAAAAAGAATGGTCAACGAGTCACATACTTTGACAGCTTCGGTAATCTCCCACCTCCACCCGAACTCATGAGATACTTCAATGTTGGTAGCGTGAAATACAATTATAAAAAGTATCAGGAATACGATACAATAATATGCGGGCATTTATGCTTGAAATTTTTGTGTGGACAACTAAATCGACGAGACAATTATGCACTATATAAATGAGGATTATGGAGCTGCGTGTTTAGTTCTAAATCTGTGAGCATCATGGATGATAGTTTGACGATCACCACTACTGGATCATCCTCCATACTCGAGGCACAATTTTTTCCACCCATCGAACTATCGCCCGACAAAAATTATACTCTTGGACTCGTCGAGCTGCTCACATTCAATGCGATTCCAAATATCGACATTGGTTGCAATGAATTTCACGTTGGAAATCATGTGGTGACCATTCCAACGGGCAGCTATGAAATTGAAGATATTGAAAAATATTTGAAAACTGAGTTGGCATCTAAAAACATACAAATTCAGCTTAAGCCGAATAATTATACGCTACGCAGTGAAATTGAGTGTAATCAATCGATTGATTTTACATCCAAAAATTCGATTGGACCTTTGCTGGGTTTTACGTCGCGTCGATTGGAGCCCAATAAAAGACATGTGTCCGATCTACCCGTATCCATTCTCAAAGTGAACGCCATTCGAGTCGAGTGTAACATAACCACTGGTGCATACATCAACGGGCGAAAAGTTCACACAATTCACGAATTTTTCCCATCTGTACCGGCCGGCTATAAAATCATCGAAGTACCGTCGAGCGTCATTTATCTACCAATCACAACTCGTCGCATTGACAATATACAGCTTCGTATTGTCGATCAAGACGGAGATTTGATCAATTTCCGCGGTGAAGTCATCACCATAAGACTTCATATAAAATCTCAATGGGCATAATTTACAATCATCGTATTGGCAATATTAATAAGCCAACATGGGATCGCGAAAGCAGTCGTCGATCAACGCTCAAAGAGCTAACACCTCAAAACCTTCTGCTATTGAAGAGTTTGGGTCTCAAAATTCGTGGAGTTCGCGTGTGAGAAATTATCTGCTTTGCTCGTTGTGCATCTGCTGCCTGCAATGGAGGAAAAAATCGTAAACATCCAGACACCCGTCGTGTTTGACGAATCCATCATACATTATGAGGTTCATGCTCATCAACCATACGCATCGTCAACATACAACAATAGTGATGAAATACGTATTTCAATCCAGCATCAAGATTTATCAATTCTACCGAGTAAAAGTTCAATTCACATTTGCGGCAAACTGACAAAGGCGGATGGTGCAGCGTTAGCTGCAACGAGCCTCGTCAACAATGCCATTTGTTATTTATTCGAGGAAGTGCGTTATGAACTTAACGCAGTTGAAATCGATCGTAATAAAAATGTGGGAATCACATCTCTCATCAAAGGATATACATCTCATTCGTCGGCGAGAAGTGCAATGCTTGAGAACACCGGTTGGCTCGATGTTGAGGAGACTAAACAAATTGTAGACGTAGCAGGCAACTTTGACGTATGCATACCACTGAGCATGCTACTGGGTTTTGCTAAAGATTATCGAAAAATGGTGGTGAATGCAAAGCACGAATTGATTTTGACTAGATCACGTTCCGATGATAATGCCATAGTTCAACCAGCCGCTGAAGATTATAAAATTACACTACGGAAAATTGAATGGCTCGTTCCATACGTCACCGTGGCGGATAAACGGAAAATTCAATTGCTGAAATTCATCGCCAAAGATACCCCAATTCCAATGAGTTTTCGTACGTGGGAATTGTATGAATATCCAATGTTACCGGCGACATCGAAACACGTGTGGTCAGTCAAGACATCAACGCAGCTGGAAAAACCTCGATATGTGATCCTGGCATTCCAAACAGGATGAAAGAATAATAAGAGGCAAAATGCGAGTAATTTTGATCATTGCAACGTTACTGATGTAAAATTATACTTGAATTCACAATGTTATCCTTATGGTAATATGAATTTGAATATAGAACAAAATCAGTATGCAGTACTGTACGATATGTATACAAACTTTCAACCGATGTACTACAATAAGGAAGCCGAACCATGGCTTACAAAGGCGGATTTTCTCAAATTTGCACCTCTCATTGTGATTGACTGCTCGAAGCAGAACGATTCTCTCAAGTCTGGACCTGTTGATGTGCGCCTCGAATTTGAAACAAGCACAAATATTCCAGCACAAACATGCGCATACTGCCTTATTCTACACGATCGCATCGTTGAATACAATCCTGTGAGTGGTGGGGTGAGAAAATTGGTATAAAACCGTACCATCAACTTCTTCGGCCAACAGTCATCATGGATTTTGTCATCGATCTACAAGGCTTCAAAGGACCCATCAATGAGTTTATACTCAAAGAAATTTCAATCATTCGTGCGGACGTGAAGAATGCTGAACCTCTCACACTTTTCTTAGCACCACCGTATGCATGGGATTCTCTGCCGACAAAGTATAAAACGACAAACAAATGGCTGGAACGTAATTTTCATGGATTGTCATGGGATTTTGGTGTTATACCATACGATGAGGCAAGAGGAATAATTCAAACTATCTTACGCGGCGCTCATACCATCTTCGTAAAAGGCTGCGAAAAGTCTTTATGGCTGACGAACTTTTTGGATCTGTCAACGGAGATTGTCGATTTGGAGACTTTGGACTGCCCATCGTTGAAAAAACTGCCGACAAGTCCATCGAAATGCGACCATCACCACCACACCAACGAATCGAAATTTAATTGTGCAACGAAGAATGTAAAATCTTTGCAAAGCTGGTTATACGTATATCATGCATTATGTAATAGAGGGATCTTGGAATAAACAAAACAATTTTTTCATAAATGTGTAATTTTATTTATACAATATTCCTCCTCCTCCTCCTCCTTCAACATACATTTCATCGGTGATTCAGATATATACATTTTTGCGTTGAGAATATTAGAAATCTCTTTGAGAAAATTCAATAGCGTTCCAATCACCACCGAGATATTTCATGTATAGTTGTCCACAATGAGCCGTTTCCAGAAGTTTCTCGAATACCGCTGGATTCTGGTCGAATGCCTTGACAACTCGCGGTGGCAGGAATACGGTGAATTCATTCCTGATTTCGGCGACGTATCTTTTTCCCCATTTGGTATTTGCTATCCTCACGTCCGAGATGAGATATTCCTCGTTGACTTGGAGTTCTTTCAGCTTCTTGGCGGGGAGATACTCTGACTTTGCAATGATATTGTTGATGGCGGAGAACTCCATTATGGATATAGTTTTTTGAGATTTTCTTTAAAGAGCAAGTCTTGACTCAACTTTACGAAGACGTGAAGTGATGCTTTTTTCTTCTGGACTCTGCTATTTGTAGTTTTTCCATCTATCCCTACCCCAAAACTGAACCATCCCCTTCCACACGCTTTCAAACAGGTTCAAACGTGATCTATATTGGAATCGATGCAATCGCTTCAGGTGGTCCTTTTTTCTGTACAGGCTCTTTGATTCCGCCGAAGTTAATAACACGTGCATTCTAAACTTGTTCAAACACGTTCACAGCATTTCCTACAATTTCGACGTTGCGGAGCCGGACCGTCAATATGATCGTCCATCGATGATACATTCCAATGTTCAACGCAACGACGTAATAATGCAATCTCACTATCGGATTTGTAATATTCGGGTAAACGATCCCACAGAATATCTGTATATTCACTAAAACATTGTTTAAAGACGGTAGGAGATATAATTTGGAGCTCCTCCGATGTCATCTCACAGGGATTTTTTATCCGTAAAGTCCCATAGATGTTTACAAGTCGTTCCATAATCGAGCACTTTTCACAATTTCTACGTCTGGGTCTAGCTGAATCAACATGAGTTCGCACCCAGGGTTGATTGAAATGATCGAAACACAATTGATATGATTGCACATCAGCATCACACTGCAAATACTTGGGTAAACGATTCCATAACGTAGGAATAGAATTACTATAGTACTTTAAAAGCAAAGCCTTCGGCAATGACTCAAGTTCATTTTCCGTTAATGTCGATGGATCTTTTGCTGGATGGATAGCATACATACTAGCACACCTTTCCATCGCGACGTTTACTTTCAGAATAAGCGTTCGATGTGAAAATTTTTTTTTTCTCGGAAAACATTCAAACAACTCTCAAGTCAAAAGTTCGGGGAAGGGCAGGTGCATTTTGAAAAAGAAATCTCGTCGGATCTTGCGCCGTCTCAGGAATGTAGAGATATGTAACACTGGACATTTATCATTAGACGTCGTGTGACGTGCAATTCTTGGAATAACAATATATTTTTTCAAAGATACAAGTCTCAAGTGAAAAGTCGGGGGAGGGGCATTTTGAAAAAGAAATCTCATGGAAACTGGCACCATCTCAGGAATGCAAAAATATGTAGGACACATAAATTTGTCATTAGAGTAGTGCTTTGGTCCGATAATTGAGATCATTTTCGAAAAGAGCAGGTCACTTTTTCAAAAGAAAATTCCGTCCAATGCAATCTGATGATCACACCGGAAACATAAATCAGTCATTCGAGAAGTGCGGCAATCTTTTGTCATCAAAGTGCCGCCGCACCCCCGCTGTCCGAGAACCTTGCCCCTCCACATACCATGCAGCCCCGCAACGGTCCCCGCGCTCCCCCGTCCCCGCTCCCCCCTGAGATCCCTGAGTTAGAACTGGTATAGCCTTACTACTCACCCTCAATCGGTTGGTTTTGATAATCCTTTAGCTTGTACGTCCATTAAATAAAAAGTTTTTGGTCAATCGATGAAGACCAGATCGTTCTTCGTCAATTCGCCCACAATGTTGTTAAATGATTATATATTTATCGATAATGAGCGATACAATTTAGACATGGAATACGATAGATTTATGGAGATCGGGGGTTTTTGGGGCTGCTGAGCGCAATTCCAGTATCAGATTTCCTAGATTTCGAAAACTCAAAATGGCGGATCTTATATTCCAAACCACTTTTTGAAAAATTGATCCAACTGGCCTGAAACTTGTTATTCAGAGGTGTCGCTGAACATGAATCTGCCGCCGACTTTTCAAAATTTCAAAAATTCGAAGTGATGAATCTGATATTTCGAATGATTTCTTGAACAACAATGCAATTGGCCCGAAACTTGTTACTGAAAGGTTTCCGGGATCGCTGAGCAGAAATCTGATGTCGAATGTTTAAAATTTCAAAAATTTAAAGTGTCAAATATAATATCTTGAAGGACTTTCTTAAAATCAATCCCATTAACCTGAAATTATTTCTCGAGAGTTTTTGTGACTGCTGAGCACAATTCCGATGTCAGATTTTCATAATTTCGAAAATCAGAAGAGTCGACCTAGCCATCGAAAGCTATAGAGCTGTCGACCTGTCAATATCGAAAACCATGGATCCGTCGAACTAGACATCGGAAACCATGGATCCGTCGACCTAGACATCGGAAACGATGGACCCGTCGAGCTAGACATCGAAAACCATGGAGGAATATGCCTTGACATCGAAAACCATGAAGCCGTCGACATAGACATCGGAAACTATGGACCCGTCGACCTAGACATCGAAAACCATGGGGAATATGCCTTGACATCGAAAACCATGGAGAAATATACCTAGACATCAAAATCCATGAAGCCGTCGACATGGACATCGGAAACCATGGACCCGTCGACCTAGACATCGGAAACCATGGAGAAATATGCCTTGATATCGAAAACCATGGAGAAATATACCTAGACATCGAAAACCATGAAGCCGTCAACATAGACATCGGAAACTATGGACCCGTCGACCTAGACATCGGAAACCATGGAAAAATATGCCTAGATATCGAAAACCATGGAGAAATATACCTAGACATCGAAAACCATGAAGCCGTCTACCTAGACATCGGAAACCATGAACCCGTCAACCTAGACATAGAGAACCATGGAGAAATATACCGAGACATCAAAAACCATGGAGAAATATGCCTAGACATCGAAAACCATGAAGCCGTCGACATAGACATCGGAAACCATGGACTCGTCGACCTAGACATTGAAAACCATGGAGAAATATACCTAGACATCGAAAACCATGGAGAAATATACCTAGACATCAAAAACCATGGAGAAATATACTTAGACGTCGAAAACCATGGAGAAATATACCTAGACATCGAAAACCATGGAGAAATATACCGAGACATCAAAAACCATGGAGAAATATACCTAGACATCGAAAACCATGAAGCCGTCGACATAGACATCGGAAACCATGGACCCGTCGACCTAGACATCGGAAACCATGGAGAAATATGCCTTGATATCGAAAACCATGAAGAAATATACCTAGACATCGAAAACCATAAAGCCGTCGACATAGACATCGGAAACTATGGACCCGTCGACCTAGACATCGGAAACCATGGAGAAATATGCCTAGATATCGAAAACCATGGAGAAATATACCTAGACATCGAAAACCATGAAGCCGTCTACCTAGACATCGGAAACCATGAACCCGTCAACCTAGACATGGAGAACCATGGAGAAATATACCAAGACATCAAAAACCATGGAGAAATATACCTAGACATCGAAAACCATGAAGCCGTCGACATAGACATCGGAAACCATGGACCCGTCGACCTAGACATCGGAAACCATGGAGAAATATGCCTAGATATCGAAGACCATGGAGAAATATACCTAGACATCGAAAACCATGAAGCCGTCAACATAGACATCGGAAACTATGGACCCGTCGACCTAGACATCGGAAACCATGGAGAAATATGCCTAGATATCGAAAACCATGGAGAAATATACCTAGACATCGAAAACCATGAAGCCGTCTACCTAGACATCGGAAACCATGAACCCGTCAATCTAGACATGGAGAACCATGAACCCGTCAATCTAGACATGGAGAACCATGGAGAAATATACCTAGACATCGAAAACCATGAAGCCGTCGACATAGACATCGGAAACCATGGACCCGTCGACCTAGACATCGGAAACCATGGAGAAGTATGCCTAGATATCGAAGACCATGGAGAAATATACCTAGACATCGAAAACCATGAAGCCGTCAACATAGACATCGGAAACTATGGACCCGTCGACCTAGACATCGGAAACCATGGAGAAATATACCGAGACATCAAAAACCATGGAGAAATATACCTAGACATCGAAAACCATGAAGCCGTCGACATAGACATCGGAAACCATGGACCCGTCGACCTAGACATCGGAAACCATGGAGAAATATACCGAGACATCAAAAACCATGGAGAAATATACCTAGACATCGAAAACCATGAAGCCGTCGACCTAGACATCGAAAACCATGGATCCGTCGTCCTGGACATCGAAAACCATGGAGCCGTCGACCTAAGTACAATTTCACATCCGCATTCTCACCAGCACTTCTCAAAAAAATAGAATTCGAATTTGAGTTCAAAACACCACTAACACAATATCATGCTCATGATATCTTTAGTATATAAAAAATGTAAGATTACTAAATGATTATTGAATTAAAATACCACTAACACAGTAACTGCGCACTAAAATCAGTGAGCTTTCACATCACGATCACGATCACAATATATATAGGTGTCATCTATGTTCACGATGTTAGGTCAACTTGGACACTGACGGCGTTCGAACCTCATTATTTCATGCACATAATAGAAATGTCAGACACGGAAATATATAGGTATACAAAAAAGGTCGTGACCGTCGTTTTAAATGATTTTCTATATTCGCATTGTCAATAAATAAATTTAAAAAAATGTTTAACTGTGAAAAAATATGAGATCTATTGTAACATATACAGTGAATGAATTACGTTTCCTGTAGGAATTCTGAATTTTGGAAATAAAAAAAAAATGAGATCATTTTCTAACGTAGCCAAGTACAGTGAATGAATTAAGGTTCTTGTGGAATTCATTCGTGTACACTTTTAGCCCTAATCCCTCACTTATTCATAAAAATTTTCCAGCAAACGTCACAGAGCAACAAAGGTTTCTCGAATGATTCTGCAATTATTAAGAGATTATCATCTGTTTTTATGCTAGCACGGGTTATAAACTTAAAACAGTTTACGCGTACAAGTGCATGCATTGTATCTATACGATGAACTGCACAAATTCATTTTCAACATTACACACAAGCTTGGCGTGCATGGTTTTCAATCGGAAGCTCGGGAAGAGACAATTGTTTAAATTTACTATGAAAACAATAATTAATTAGAATTGTATGAACGAGTGTGAAAAACACCGATCCCCCAATAAAATAAGAGGGGCCCTGTTATATAATGATTTGGTAAACAATACAGATGGGTGAAATTTGTGGATAAAATTGAACAATTAAACGAACTGTTCATAATACACTGCGCCGCCGAGAGAGAGGGAGATACCGACGAGTGAGCCACGAGGTTCGCGCGATCCACGATTCGGGGCGGCACCTCCCGACTCAATCGCTCTCCCAGCTCTCTCGCGATCTAGCGCGCGCGCGCGATCGCCACGGTTCCCTCGATCCCCGCTACGCGGCTGCTCAGCTCGAGGATTCGCGCTCAGCTCAATGAGCCGCCGAAGGGTGGCGCTTCAGCAATCGGATTCGCGTCAGCCCTAAGTTCCTCTGGAAAGAATAAATACGGCACGGCTCGAACCTAGCATCGGATCAAATTCGAACCCTCTCTGGGCTACAATACTCATTGTATCGTTCCGAGAGACTAACCTTTGCCTAGCTCATGCTAGCATCGCCATCCACGACGGCAGCCTCACCACTCGAGACCGCTCCTCCAGCGTGGAAACTGGTTCCGATCACTGGACTAAAGTATCGCCTCACTCGCCCTCCAAGAGCGACGCTGCACAAATACGACGACCGTCAGCGCCGCTGGACGTCACCATCGTACGGAGGAACGCTTCCCTGCCTGTCGCCTCTGCCTGACTCTCCTCGAGAGTGCACCTCGACCAGCACGCAAACCAGGCCGGCTTGCAGAGTACACAGAGGGATCCAAGCGGACCTCAGCTCCGATAGTGAGTGGGAGCCCTCTCCAGCAGCAGCCAGAGCTCCAGCTCGAGCCCCAGAACTGCCGGGGCCAGAGCCGCTAACACCGCTCGACGAGGAAGAGATCGGCTCTCCGCCCTGTCCCATTCCAGCCATCTCCTTGGAAGGATCGAGGTGGCGAGTCACCAAAACTCTCCCTCCTCTACTGTGGCGAGAAAGCCTAATTGTAACCGATCGAACTGATCACAATAACAACATTGTTAATAAATGAGGTGTTCCACCTCCTTGAAAATTGATTAAAACACAAGTCCGTCTCATTTACTAGCGCCCCTCGCTCTCAATCAACTCATCAAACATCAGCCGCCCATCGATACGCTGGTTCTCAGCGAAGAAAGCCATCCTCGCTCGTTCCGCATCGCTATTGATTTAATCATTGGTCCTTCGAGCCGGATCCTGCGTGCCAGCCGGATTACATCACTACTCCACGAGCAAGGATAGAGGATCTAATTCGCAGTCAACTCGACTTGCATGGTCGAATCGCAAGAATCATTGAGAACATGAGGAAGCTTGGGCAAGCGAACATCACCGCCGGAACAATTCAAACCCGCTTGACCACCCTCGATCGATACTGGGAGAAATTCGAAGCACAACACGAAACTCTACTCTCTCAACACGGCAATGAGATCGAGGAACTCGAATATAAAACGCAAGATCTCGCTAGCACTGTGGAAGAAATCTACATGAACCAGCGAGGCATTCTCCTCGACTATATCTCCGAACTTCCTCATCAACCGAACCATACAATATCTCAGCAGCGCAGGGACTCACCCCAAGCACGCACGTCTCTACCACGAATTCAACTTCCGTCATTCAACGGCGAATATGAAGATTGGCCCCGGTTCCGCGATCTATTCCTGTCTATGATTGGCAATGACAATCATCTGCACGACGTCGAAAAACTGCACTACCTAAAAAGCACTGTCAAAGGAGAAGCCGAAGCTACAATAAAAAACATTCCCATCACCGCGGAAAACTATCAGCGCGCGTGGCAATCACTGGCGAACGTTTACGAGAACAAACGTCTCCTTGTAAGTTCCTGCTTAACCAAATTCTCGCACCAACCAAAGATGACTGCAGAAACCACCGCAGAACTCAAACGAGTATTTCATAGTATGGTAACAACAGTCAACGTACTCGAAGGGATCGGACGACCGATTGACAGTTCCGAAGACCTCTTCGTTTTTTCAGTAACCGAGCTACTCGATCCTCGAACGCGACGGGAGTGGGAAAGCGCTATTAATGACTCGAAAGAAACGCCGACCTATGAAACGTTGAAGACGTTTCTCGAGAAACGACTCCAGATGCTCGAAGCACTAAACCCGTCTGCCTCGAGCTCTTCATCGAAAGGCAATCACCCTCGGAAGACAAAAACTCATTGCACTCAAGCAAAAAAATACAATGAATGCCTAAGTTGCAAGCAGAGCCACTTCATCCTAATCTGTCCAGACTACAAAGGAAAGGACGCAGCTCAGCGCCTAAGATTCATCGAGCAAAAGAACGCTTGCGTCAATTGCCTCGGACGACACAAAGTAGCCGAGTGCAAAAATCCAAAGGTATGCAACACCTGCTCAGAGAAGCACCATACGACCCTGCATGAAGCATTACATCGAAACGAGCCCGCTCCACGCTCGGCGATTACCTCCCACGTAATTGGACAGGTAGACGACCAGCATGCCCCCGTCTTATTAGCCACAGCCAGAGTACTCGTGAAAGATAAAAACGGGCAGGAGCACTGTATCAGAGCACTCATAGATCAAGGCTCAGAAGTCAGTCTAGCCACGGAACGACTCATTCAGAAGTTACATCTACCGCGCAAACGAAGCAACCACGTAATCTGTGGAGTCGGCGGACTGGATGCAGGGCGTAGCCGAGGAAAAACCACAATCGAAATGCACGCCAAACGATTCAACCGGCACCTCAAGGCAAACGTCCTAATACTTCATGAGATAACTACATATTCAGGCCAAATCAAAACGCTTAACTCAACGTGGAAGCACGTAGCCAATTTACCTCTCGCAGATCCGAGTTTCTTCAAGAGCGACACTATCGACCTCCTCCTCGGCGCTGACGTCTACTCCAGCATCATCTTAAGAGGGCTTCGGAAAGGCTCAAGGCTCGAGCCCGTGGCCCACGAAACAATCTTCGGGTGGATTCTAACCGGGATAGCGGGACAAAATAAAAATCACTCGTCCACCACCACCCTGCACATCAGGCAGGCTGAGGACCTCACTCACCTCGTACGAAAGTTCTGGGAACAAGAAGAAATCTCGTCAAACAGCATTACAAACGAAGAGTCACAATGCGAAGCAGACTTCGCATCAAGTCACTCTCGACAAAAGGACGGCAGATACATGGTTCGCCTCCCCCTGCTGCAGCATCCCCCGGACCTAAGTAGCTCCCGAAAAGGAGCCGCGAGCGCCTTGGCCAGCACCGAGAAGCGATTCAAGGGAAATGCGAAGTTTGAGGCACTCTATCGAGAGTTCATGCTCACATATGAACAGATGAAACACATGAGCGAAGTATCCCCAACGGAGTCAAACCCCACAGACGCTTGCTATTTGCCTCACCACGGTGTATGGCGCGAATCAAGCAGCACCACAAAACTACGAGTGGTGTTCAATGGATCGTGGCGCACATCAACCGGCAAAGCACTAAACGACTACCTAAACCCGGGGATGAATCTACTTCCGGCGCTCTCAGACATCCTCCTCAAATGGCGCAAGCATCAGTTCGTCATCGCTGCGGACATCGAAAAAATGTACCGCCAAATCCTGGTTCACCCAGACGACAGACCAAGGCAGCGCATACTATGGCGGCACGATTCCTCCCAAGAAATCAAGGAATACCAACTCAACACAGTGACGTACGGACTCGCCTGCGCCCCATTCCTAGCGCTGAGATGCATAAAACAACTAGCGGATGACGAGCAAAACAACTTCCCACGAGGATCAAGAGCTCTCCGCGACGCTATCTACGTAGATGACATTCTCACGGGGGCAGACAATATCACCGAACTAGCAGCGTTAAAACAGGAACTAATTGGGATCTGCAAGGCAGGCGGTTTCCCTCTAAGAAAATGGGTAAGCAATTCAGCAGAGTTGTTAGAGGCCATTCCACCACAAGAAAGAGCAAACGCGGCAAGCCTGCAATGGATGCCTAACGAATCAATCCATCAGACGCTAGGACTCAAATGGGACCCAGTCGATGATTCTTTCGCGTACACGGTGAAAATTTCCGACCAAGACAACCCGACGAAGAGGTCCATTCTCTCAGCCACTGCCCAGCTCTTCGACCCGCTCGGTTGGATCACTCCAGTAACAACACGCGCAAAAATAACGATCCAGTCAACATGGCTGTTAAATGTCCAGTGGGATGATCATCTTCCGGCAACCCTCACTCAAGATTGGAAAGCGTTCTACGCCCAATGGCCAAATCTGGCCAACATCAGAATCAGTCGGCCGCTGTGGGACAGGAACGCAACCGACCTGGAAATACACGGATTTTCGGACGCTTCAGAGAGAGCCTACGCCGCAGTGGTATACATTCGCACAACATCCACCACTGGGGACCCAAAAATCACTCTCGTCGCTGCCAAAAGCAAAGTGGCGCCACTCAAACAAGTGTCGCTACCGAGACTAGAGCTGTGCGGAGCCCAACTTCTCGTAAAATTAGTCCATCACACAAAAACAACTCTGAACCAAGAAGTCAAGATCCATCTTTGGACCGACTCAACTATCGTGCTGGGCTGGATACAAGGGCACCCAACGAGGTGGACCACTTACGTCGCGAACCGAGTGTCAGAAATACAAATTCAGCTCCCAGAGGCCTCTTGGCACCACATCAGCGGCAAAGAAAACCCCGCTGACTGCGCGTCACGAGGAATCTCGCCATCCGAGCTGCTGCAACACCCCCTGTGGTGGACTGGCCCAGCATTTCTAAGACACAGAGCATCATCCTGGGCATCCGGGGAGTTCATAGAGTCACGAGAACTCCCGGAGACACGGTATCACACGCTCACGACAACGGCGCCTCTCCAAATCAAGATTAATCCACTGCTCAAGCAGTTTTCGAACTACAACAGACTGCTTAGAGTGTCGGCATGGTGTCGCCGGTGGACCAGTAAAGTGAGAGCCCGCAAAACAAACGACCCTACTACAGCAGGGCCTCTAACAGCCATGGAACTCGAAGCAACTGAATTACTATGGATAAAGAACACCCAAGCGTCGCACTTTCAACACGAGCTACATCAAATACGCTCAGGACAAAACATAAAAACGAAAAGTCAGCTAATCCGACTCACTCCATTCATAGATCATGATGGCGTGCTGCGCACAGGCGGAAGACTTCGCCACGCAAATATGCCCTACAGTGGGAAGCACCCAATAATCCTGCCGCCGCATTCACGATTCACAGAATTACTCACCGAGGCCACACACAGAAGAATGCTGCATGGAGGAACGCAACTCACTCTCGCAGCAATTCGTCAACGATTTTGGATTCCCCAAGGGCGGAGAGTAACCAAGACAATCATCCACCGGTGCCCAACATGCGTCCGGTGGAAAGGAACCACGCAAACACAACAAATGGCCAACTTGCCCAAACAACGAGTAACGCAAGCTCGGCCCTTTCAATATAGTGGAGTCGATTACGCCGGACCAATCCACCTGAAAACCGCTCCGGGCAGAGGAAGAAAAAGTATGAAAGGATTTATAGCGATCTTCGTCTGCCTCAGCACTCGAGCCATACACCTCGATGCAGCGTCAGACTACTCATCGGAGGCATTCCTCGCAGTCCTACGGCGCTTCATTTCACGCCGAGGTCCATGCTCCGAAATCTAGAGCGACCAAGGCACCAACTTCATCGGAGCCGACAGAGAGCTCCAAAGACTCTTCGCCGCCAGCAGCAGAGACGGCAGGATGATCGCAGAGCACGCTGCCACCGAAAGAATTCAATGGCACTTCAACCCACCTGCCTCACCACACTTCGGAGGCATCTGGGAAGCTGCAGTAAAGTCAACAAAACATCATTTACGCCGAACGATCGGGGAGACGCTTTTGACATTCGAAGAAATGTCCACCCTCCTAGCTCAAATAGAAGCCTGTCTCAACTCAAGACCGCTCTGCGCAATGAGCGACGACCCAGATGATCTGAACATACTGACTCCCGGTCACTTCCTAATCGGCTCAGCCCTAACGGCCCTCCCGGAGCCAGCAAAGCTCGACATCAACTATCATTCCAAGTGGGAACACATCACGAAGATGAGAGATGATTGTTGGAATCGATGGCACAAGGAATATCTGAACGAACTCAACCAAAGAACAAAATGGCACTCAGCATCCCAAGACATCCAAGTAGGGCGACTCTGCCTCATACGGAATGAACAAAACCCCCCTTCCAGATGGCTGCGCGGAAGAGTAAAGGCCGTGCACGCCGGGGACAACGGCCTCATTCGCACAGCAACTGTCAAAACAGCAACAAGCGAATTCACGCGACCAATCGTGAAACTAGTCCTTCTGCCTGGACCCAACAGCGAAGCTGATGCCACCTCATTGCCACGGCCAGTGGCAAGGCGGGCGGAATGTTCATAATACACTGCGCCGCCGAGAGAGAGGGAGATACCGACGAGTGAGCCACGAGGTTCGCGCGATCCACGATTCGGGGCGGCACCTCCCGACTCAATCGCTCTCCCAGCTCTCTCGCGATCTAGCGCGCGCGCGCGCGATCGCCACGGTTCCCTCGATCCCCGCTACGCGGCTGCTCAGCTCGAGGATTCGCGCTCAGCTCAATGAGCCGCCGAAGGGTGGCGCTTCAGCAATCGGATTCGCGTCAGCCCTAAGTTCCTCTGGAAAGAATAAATACGGCACGGCTCGAACCTAGCATCGGATCAAATTCGAACCCTCTCTGGGCTACAATACTCATTGTATCGTTCCGAGAGACTAACCTTTGCCTAGCTCATGCTAGCATCGCCATCCACGACGGCAGCCTCACCACTCGAGACCGCTCCTCCAGCGTGGAAACTGGTTCCGATCACTGGACTAAAGTATCGCCTCACTCGCCCTCCAAGAGCGACGCTGCACAAATACGACGACCGTCAGCGCCGCTGGACGTCACCATCGTACGGAGGAACGCTTCCCTGCCTGTCGCCTCTGCCTGACTCTCCTCGAGAGTGCACCTCGACCAGCACGCAAACCAGGCCGGCTTGCAGAGTACACAGAGGGATCCAAGCGGACCTCAGCTCCGATAGTGAGTGGGAGCCCTCTCCAGCAGCAGCCAGAGCTCCAGCTCGAGCCCCAGAACTGCCGGGGCCAGAGCCGCTAACACCGCTCGACGAGGAAGAGATCGGCTCTCCGCCCTGTCCCATTCCAGCCATCTCCTTGGAAGGATCGAGGTGGCGAGTCACCAAAACTCTCCCTCCTCTACTGTGGCGAGAAAGCCTAATTGTAACCGATCGAACTGATCACAATAACAACATTGTTAATAAATGAGGTGTTCCACCTCCTTGAAAATTGATTAAAACACAAGTCCGTCTCATTTACTAGCGCCCCTCGCTCTCAATCAACTCATCAAACATCAGCCGCCCATCGATACGCTGGTTCTCAGCGAAGAAAGCCATCCTCGCTCGTTCCGCATCGCTATTGATTTAATCACGAACGGATAAAGAAATGAAATCAATCAATCCCTTTATATGCCTTTATCTTGTACGGATAGATACGGCCATTCTTTCATGCCCATACGCATTTTAATTTATCGACGCGTCACTTTCACTCGTTTGTCCGTACACTCTTTTTTTTACCAAATGGGCAGATGATTGGATGAATTACACAAGTATTGAAATGGATGAACAAAGAAGTAAGCTGTGTAAACATTGATTTGAGAAAAGAAAACGCGTTGAATACGAAACTTTTGGAGTAATGAATTTATCAGTCAAACTGGTCAAGAATAGATATTTTTCTTTGTGTACACAGCGCGAGATCTTACGTCGAACTACTCAATAAAATAGTTGGATGAAAAAGGGATGGCAAATTAAAAAACAATTACATGAGAGGATCATCAAGTTTTCTTCAAATATATGGACGGATGAGGCATTCCTTCGCCGAGCTTCCGATTGAAAACCATGCACGCCAAGCTTGTGTGTAATGTTGAAAATGAATTTGTGCAGTTCATCGTATAGATACAATGCATGCACTTGTACGCGTAAACTGTTTTAAGTTTATAACCCGTGCTAGCATAAAAACAGATGATAATCTCTTAATAATTGCAGAATCATTCGAGAAACCTTTGTTGCTCTGTGACGTTTGCTGGAAAATTTTTATGAATAAGTGAGGGATTAGGGCTAAAAGTGTACACGAATGAATTCCACAAGAACCTTAATTCATTCACTGTACTTGGCTACGTTAGAAAATGATCTCATTTTTTTTTTATTTCCAAAATTCAGAATTCCTACAGGAAACGTAATTCATTCACTGTATATGTTACAATAGATCTCATATTTTTTCACAGTTAAACATTTTTTTAAATTTATTTATTGACAATGCGAATATAGAAAATCATTTAAAACGACGGTCACGACCTTTTAATACTTGGCGTGCCTTTTTTACTTTTTGAAGTTTTAATATTTACTGATTTCACTTCTTTTTGCGAGACGTGACAACTATATAGGAATCGTCTTTCATTCACTATATTTGTCAACTTCAGAAAACGATCTCATTTTTTTTCTATTTTGAAGTTTTTTATTGATAATACAAATATACAAAATTATTGGAAACTACGGTCGCGACCTTTTAATAATTGGCGTTCTTTTTTTTACTTTGTCAATTATTTTTTTTTCTAATTTAGCTTATTTTTTAGAGGCGTGACAATATTTACTTAAGAAAAAAAATACATTCATCGTCTTCGACGAAAATTTTTAAAACGATTTGTTTCAAGTTGAGTGCTTTTCTCTATGTGCCAAAAGCAATCGACACAGCCAATTTTTCTATATAGACGGACGAAAACTGTGCGGTTATGTTCATGTGAGTTGAAACCTTTTACAAGCAATAATGGTGACGATTTTGATTATCCATTCAACAAATCGAATTTTCCAATGAAAGATTGGGAAATTCCTATGCAATGGGATGATATTTTCATTTCCTATTCCTTTTTTTGAAAAGTTCCCCTTGTTTACTTGGAAAAATGATTTTTGAAACTATCTTCTTTTCATTCATGGATTCCATGTTGACATGGATACTGTCAATGGTTTGCAATGTCCAAGGAGATGTTTCCATGGTATTCAATGTCTAAGACCACAGCTTTATGGTTATTGGTGTCCAGTGATATTTTTTTAATGGTCTTCTGTAACGTCTGAACCTGCCTCGTCAATGCAAACTATTAAATCGCAGATCTAGATATCGATAACTATGAGGAAATATATCGTAAACCATTGCACCGTTTACCTAAATATCGGGAAATATAAAATTGGCGAATATATATTGAAAAATACGAAGGCATCCACCTAGACATCGTAAACCCTATAGTCGCCAAACTAGACATCGTAAACTATAGAGCCGACGACCTAGATATCGAAAAGCTTAGAAAAACTCACCACACTATCGGAAACTATGGAGCCATTGACTTTCATATCGGGAACCATTGACAAATTCACCTTAACATCGGAAACTATGGAGCTATCGACCGGGATAGTGAAAACTATGAAGTCGTCAACCTAGTCCACGAAAACAATGGGAAAACATACCTGGACATTGAAAACTACGGAGCCGTTGATCTAGACCTCGAAAAGCATGAAGAAACATACCAAGGCGACGAAAGCCATGGAGAAATATACCTAGCCATCGAAAACCATGGAGCTGTCGATGTAGACATCGAAAACAATGGAACCGTCGACCTAGACCATGAAAACCATGGAGAACCATAACCAAACATCGAAAACTATGGAATTGTTGACCTAGCATCAAAAGCCATGACGGAATATACCTGGACCACGAAAACCATGAAGGAACATACGTAGACATTTAAAACTATGAAGAAATATACCTGGACATCCAAAACCATGGAGGAATATACCTAGACATTGAAAAATATATAGACACATACCTAGACATCGAAAAGTATGGAGTCATCGACCTAGATCACGGAAATGATGAAGAAATATACCTAGAAAACAAAAACTATGGAAACTCAGACCTAGCCATCGAAAACTGTGGAACCATCAATTTAGACCACGAAAACCATGGAGAAACATACCCAGACATCGAAAAACATGGAGGAATATACCTGAACCACGAAAACCATGATGAAACATGCCTAGACATTGAAAACCATGGAGGAATATACCTGGACGACGAAAAACATGGAGGAATATACCTGGACCACGAAAACCATGGAAGAATCTACGTAGACCACGAAAACCATAGAAAAACATATCCATACATCGAAAACCATGGAGGAATATACCTGGACCACGAAAACCACGTAGGAACATATCCAGACATCGAAAACCATGAAGGCATATACTTAGACATCAAAACCCATGGAAGAATTATCCTAGACCACGAAAACCATGAAGAAACATGCCTAGACATTGAAAACCATGGAGGAATATACCTAGACATCGAAACCCATGGAGGAATTATCCTCGACCACGAAAACCCGAGAGAAACATACCTGAACATCGAAAACTGTGGAGCCGTCGACCTCAACTGCGAAAACCATGAAGAAACATACCCAGACCACGAAAACCATGAAGAAACATATCCATACATTGAAAACCATGGAGAAATATACCTGGACCACGAAAACCATGTAGGAACATATCCAGACATCGAAAACCATGAAGGAATATACCTAGACATCAAAACCCATGGAGGAATTATCCTAGATCACGAAAACCATGGAGAAGCATACTTGGGCATCGAAAACTGTGGAGCCGTCGACCTCGACCCCGAAAACCATGATAAAACATGCCTAGACATTGAAAACCATGGAGGAATATACCTAGACATCAAAACCCATGGAGGAATTATCCTCGACCACGAAAACCCGAGAGAAACATACCTGAACATCGAAAACTGTGGAGCCGTCGACCTCGACTGCGAAAATCATGAAGAAACATACCCAGACCACGAAAACCATGGAGAAACAAATCCAGCCATCGAAAACCATGGAGGAATATACCTGAACCACGAAAACCATGATGAAACATGCCTAAACATTGAAAACCATGGAGGAATATACCTGGACGACGAAAAACATGGAGGAATATGCCTGGACCACGAAAACCATGTAGGAACATATCCAGACATCGAAAACCATGAAGGAATATACCTAGACATCAAAACCCATGGAGGAATTATCCTAGACCACGAAAACCATGAAGAAACATGCCTAGACATTGAAAACCATGGAGGAATTATCCGAGACCACGAAAACCATGGAGGAATATATCTGGACATAAAAAACTATGGGGTCGTCCACCTAGAAATCGAAATTCGCGATAGAATGTACCTAAACCTAGTCCTCCAAAACCCATGATCTATCGCCCTAGACATCCTCGAAAAATCCAGCGGCGTCGACCAGAATTTTATATTTTTTTATTTTTATTATTTATTATTTAATGTTATTCGTATTATTCAATTTTTTTGTTTTCTTATATTATTATCATTTTATATTATATATTGTATAATATAATATATATATTATATTATATATTAATTATAATAAAATATTTATTATAATAATATTTTATTATTAATTAATATTAATAAATAAAATATATATTATATAATTATATACATATTTTATGCGCAAACCAGGAGCTGGTATTGCCCCCGCTGTGCGCCCATTCTCTGTCTCTCTCGCTCGGCGACGCAGAAGGAGAGGGGGTAGCCGCGTTCAGCGCAGTGCGTGACGTAGAGTGTGACAAAAGTAAGAAATCGTGCAAAGGACGTAAGTCCAAATGTAAACAAGCGTAACTTACGCCCCTCTGTCTCTAAGAAAATGAAAATTCCGAAATGATGGATTTTAAATCACTAACGTTACATATCTCAGGATCTACTGGACGGATTTACTTGCAACAAAGACCAATGGAAAGAGAAAAATCGAAAAAAAATCGTCACAAATTTTCAAGTTCTTTTATGAAATGGTTTATTTGTGAGAACCATTTGAAAATTCTGTGACGTCATAAAACCGGCATATTCGCGTATATAAGAGTAGCGGCAGGGCTCGCGCTGGCTTTTCTTTTGCGCTGCAGTTTTTCCTTTTAATACTTGGCGTCGAGCCGCTACCGCGTCTCTTGATATGTTTGGAACCAGATATCCCTAGTTCTTGAAACAAATAAACATCAAAAATGTGTGCGAAAAAATGCACAATTTTCTGATGAAATTAAAAAAATAATAATTAATATCTTTCGAATGCGTTAAGCTACAGAATTGCAAGAGGTCGCAATCGATAGAAAAAAATAAATAAAAAATACGTCAAGTGGAAATATCCTATGTAATTCCGTGATTATTATTTTATTGAAGAAAGAAATTTTCGAAACAAGTAGAAAAGCGATGGCTCCTGTAAAGAGTCTCTGGCAGCGACGTCATAAATGTACTTGTCTTTGAGTCACTACCGCGACTCTAGATACATTTGTATTTTTTCGGTTCTCAATGCAATGTACTTTTCACTTTTGCACTTATTTGACAACATTCAATTCCTTTGAGCGGAACGTCTTGAGATTACGTATTTCCATATCACACGTTCGAGGTTATTCATTAATGCATTTGAGATGGTCATTTGATACGTCATTTTTGTGAATTATTTTGTAATAATTATTTGGAAGGAAGCGTGTTTTTACGAGGTTCGATATTCTTTTGAATGATAACGAAGAAGGTTTTTCATAAAGTGTATGATGAGTTTGGTTTTTGGATAGTTTTTTTAGAAGCAGACTTTTACTCGGACAATTTTCAATTTCCTTTTTCAATTTCAAGAAACAATGTATGATTTTATTTTTTGAGGGTTCAATCATGTTTTCTTGAGCTGCTATGACTAGCTTGTAGTTTTTTATAGGTGTTGAATTTTTTTTGATCATAGTTTTTCATACGTTGTAATGAATTAATATTTGACGAGGGCTGTCCAGGGGACATAAATGTACTTGTCTTCAGTTTTTCACAGCATTCATGCTGTATTTTCCATATCTACTTTCGTTCCAGCACTTTGAGCACAGTTCCTTGAACTGTGTGAATGTCATATCAGTATTGACATGGTCATCATAAATATGCTTCAAATTTATTTCATCTTGACGAAACAGCACCAGTAGATTGGTATTGTCACGTACTAGATGTTTCGGAATGCGCGCATACGTTTGACAGAGATAAAAGCAGTCAACATTTCTGTGTCGTCCCATGCAAAAAAAAGCTCTCATGCCTCTCACAAGCTACATCGTTGAAAATCATAATGGAGTTTGGCTTAGCATCCTCAGGCTTAATCACTTGCTCATGTTCCACAAAAGGGAAGTATCCCACTTCCTTCACAGTTTTAAGCAGACGCTTAAGAAATATGTATTTCGGTTGATTCAACGATTTTGCGTAAACGTATACATTCTCAAATCTCAAACCGTTGGGGTCTGTTATGAGAGTAAGAAGAGCATTAGTCTTTCCACAATTGGAAGGACCACAAAGTACTGCTCGCATACTGCTTAGCAATAATTCTCCATGACGTCTCTCTCGCACATTCTGTTGTACAAGCTCATCAAAATTCTTCATTGGTAATTTTGTTGACTGATCGTTGAATCTCATCTTGAAGATAACTGACATCGAACGCAATGAAGACTCCTTTATAAAGGCGCTCATTTTAAATTCATCTCAGTATCACTTTATACTTTCTACCAATAGGATCGTGTATAATATGAGTATTTCAGGAGATTCGTCTAACCCCATTGCTAAGAGTTTGAAAAAGTTTGCTGAAGAAGTGGATAGACGGCCAGCTTTCTCCGATTCGAAAGTAGAAAAGATCACGGGAAGTCAAGCATTTTCAGGAAAAGTTGATCCTGGACGATACGAAAACATAGGCGATAAGAAGAAATAGGAATCGAGCACAAACGTTTGTTATGAAAGTGCGTGGTAAAGGATTTGTAAACGATCTCATCAATAAACTTCCTGTAGAATTGCACGTCCCTGGATACCAATACTGTGGTCCAGGTACGAAATTGGCAAAGAGACTTGCACAAGGTGATCCAGGAAGGAATCCACTCGACGCTGCGTGCAAAGAGCACGATATCGCATACTCAAAGAATCGGGATAACCTCTCTGCTCGACACGCAGCGGACCGAGTCCTCGCGGGAAAGGCTTGGGAACGTGTTTGGGCAAAAGACGCAAGCTTTGGTGAAAAAGCAGCAGCTTGGGCCATTACGAATACAATGAAAGCTAAAACAAAACTTGGAATGGGCCTAAAGAAGAAAAAAGTATCATTGAAGCGTATTATTCGAGCTGCAAAAGCTTCAATGGTACCGGGTGACAATGCCATAAAATCTGCTCTAGCTGCTGCTCGTATAGCTGTGAGAAAAGCTGGCGGTAAAAGAAATATCCAATCACCACGGATTCTCCCAGTACCAGCTAAAATTGGTGGTTTCTTACCATTTCTCATACCTATTTTTGCTGGATTGAGTGCCACTGGAGCTCTCGCCGGTGGTGCAGCAGGTATTGCTAAAGCCGTGAATGATGCCAAGGCTGCGAAACGTGCTCTTGAAGAAAGTAAACGACATAATAATGCAATGGAGACAATTGCTTTAGGCAAAGGACTGTATCTCAAATCCTATAAGAGTGGTATGGGTCTGAGGCTAAAAAACGTGTAAGGCTACCACATCGAGCACTCACCGATTACGATTTGTCAAAGTTCGCTAAAAAGATGCAAATTCCACATTTTCGTGGCGTTTTCATGAGAAATGCATTGCCCAAGAGTGGACCTCAAAAGTATGAATCATCTATAGTGAACTTTGATGATAAAGAGGGTCCTGGTACACATTGGGTTGCATACGAGAATAAAAACGATAAAGTTTTTTATTTTGACAGCTTCAGTAATCTTCAACCGCCTCCAGACTTGATGAAATATTTCGGTGTTGGTAGCACCATAAATTACAACTATGGAAAATATCCGGACTATGACACAGTGATATGCGGTCATTTGTGTCACAAATTTCTCAATGGTGAACTATAAAATGAGCTGTGATATCATTGCTAATATCAGTTGAACAACTGAAGCGATGGGCGATTCTTTCACGCTGACACTATCAGGCACATCATCAGTTCTCAAGGCTAACTTTTTTCCTCCGATTGAATTGTTACCGTTCAAAAATTATACTTTAGGCCTCGTAGAATTGTTGACCTTCAACTCAATTCCTAATATTGACGTGGGAAATAACAAATTTTATGTAGACAAGGAAATTATAACTATACCAACTGGTAGCTACGAAATTGAAAATCTGGAAAATTATTTGCAGATCGCGCTCTCTGATCATAACATTGTCATCAATCTGAAGCCTAATAATAATACTCTGTGTAGCGAACTGAAGTGTAATCGCGATATCAATTTTGAGCCAAGCGATTCTATTGGTCGATTGTTGGGTTTCACACCGCGCATCCCTCGAGCTAATATTGTTCATAAATCCGACCTACCAGTTGCCATACTAAAAATCAATTCACTACGAGTGGAGTGTAACATAACAGCAGGAGCTTACATAAATCGTCAACAAGTGCATACCATTCACGAATTTTTCCCCGTTGTTCCGCCAGGATATAAGATCGTTGAAGTGCCATCACACATCACTTACCTCCCTATCATCGTACAGGCCATAGATAATCTACAACTGAAAATTGTTGATCAAGACGGAAAATTGGTAAATTTTCAAGGTGAAACAATAACGATCAGACTACACGTGAAATCTTGAAAATGGGTATTGTTTTTGAGTCGAAAGGAAGTTATAAAATTAATACGACATGCCCAAAGTGGAACAATCGTCGAACATCTCGCAAGGAGCTAACACGCGAAAATTATCGGTTTCTAAAGAGCCTTGGTCTAAAACCTCGAGGAAAGTACAAATAAGGCTTTATTGTGTCTCAATTTTTTGCTTCATACCATGGAGGAGGTCCTAAGAATACAAAAACCAATCATCTTTGACGAATCCATCGCGCACTATGAATTGCATGGACATCAACCATTCGCATCAGCAACTTTCAACAACAACGATGAGGTTCGTATTGCAGTTCAGCATCAGGATTTGTGCTTGCTACCGAGCAAGAGCTCATTGCATGTGTATAGTAGATTGACGAAAGCTGATGGACAATCTGTTGCCGCTACCACGACATTGGTCAACCACGCCATCTGTCACTTATTTGAAGAAATTCGTTATGAGCTGAATGCTGTGGAGATCGATCGATGTAAAAATGTTGGTCTTACAACACTCATGAAAAATTATATCTCCCAGAATCCTAGCCAAAAATCAGTCATGGAAAATGCTGGTTGGCTGGGAGACGAAGAAACATCGATAACCGATGCAGCTGGTTACTTTGACATCTCAATACCTTTGAGTATGGTACTGGGCTTTGCTGAGGACTATCGCAGAATTGTCGTCAATGCCAAACATGAGTTGATTTTAACACGTGCAAACTCTGATACGAATGCTATCATACAAACTGCTGATGCTGCGGAACAATTCAAAATTACTCTTTCGAAGATCGAATGGATGATACCATATGTCAGAGTAGCTGATCAATGGAAAATTCAACTATTAAATTTTATCGCCAAAGACTCGTACATTCCGTTGAGTTTTCGTGCTTGAGAATTGTACGAGTACCCGCTACTACCTACAACTACAAAGCACGTTTGGGTTGTGAAAACCTCTACGCAGCTCGAAAAACCTCGATACGTTGTTTTGGGATTTCAAACAGCTCGCTAAAACAGCGCGACTAAGAACGCGAGTCACTTCGATCATTGTAATATCAGAGACGTCAAACTCTTTCTCAACTCACAGAGTTATCTTTATGGAAATTTGAATCTTGACATTGATCATAATCAGTACGCTCTACTCTACGATATGTACACAAATTTTCAGGCTTCCTACTACGGGAAGGAGTCTGAACTACTGTTGAGTAAAGTAGACTTTTCGAAGTACGCACCACTCATTGTCATTGATTGTTCAAAACAGAATGAGTCATTGAAATCTGGACCCGATGACATTCGATTAGAATTCGAGTCAACAAATCCAATTCCACCACGAACCTCAGCATATTGCTTAATATTACACGATCGAATTGTAGAATATAACTCAATCAGTGGAAATGTCAAGAAATTGGTTTGAGGTGGTGGGGATTATATAAAATTATCTGTAGAGGATTCTTTGGGTCAGTAGCGTTCAAGAGATGGAATACGTGGTAGATTTGCAGGGTTTGAAGAGATCCATCAACGAGTTTGTGCTCAAAGAACTCTCAGCTATTTCATTAAACGATTCCACACCTCTGACACTGTTATTCGAAGCCCCCTAGGCATGGAACGATTTGCCTGTGAAATATAAATGTACGAACGCGTGGTTAACACGTAATTATCATGGAATATCTTGGAACCATGGTTCTGTGCCCTACAACGCTGCAACAGGAATCATCCAAAGCATTTTACATAGTACTAGATCCATCTATGTGAAGGGCTCCGAGAAGAGAGAATGGTTGGCGATTTTTTTGTCGGAAAGATCCGAACGCATTATTAATATTGAAATGCTTGATTGTCCTTCGCTTCAAAAGTTGCGGAAACAAGGAACACCGGATCATGAAAATTCATTCAAGTACAATTGTGCACACCAAAATGTTCAATTGTTAAAAAATTGGATTCTCAAACTTAATGATTAAGATTCTATATGTGTAAGGTTTTTTTCATGAAAATAAATACAAAATTTTCAAAAAAGATTTTATTGATTATTGCCTCATTTGAGGTTTGAGTATTATCTCTACAAACTCCTTCAAATTCTCCACATGATTGCACAAGTTTTCAGCACGATCTATAATATCGTTAACAGATTCGTTCTCTGAAGTGAAAAATGTCTCTATTTTACATTTCAAAAGAAACAATTTCTGCAGCATTTCATTAACACCATCAGATACACATTCAATGTGTTTATTAATAATATCACTTGCTCCATGCATACGTTTGCACAGTGCACAAGATGAATCGCTTTGCTCTGCTTTGATCTTTCTCATATTCTCCTGAAAGTCGGTGATATCGCTGAAGAAATCGTAGATTCCTTGAGGTGGATCATTACCAAAATACTTTCGTACAGCATCATCATAATCGGCGAAGTATGGTTTTAAACAGCACAATTACTTCAACTGATCTGGATTGAATTCCTCCATGACTGACCATCGGCTTACTGCGAAATTTGCTGAATTTCTTGCTTATATATCTTGCTATGTCTCTTTGTTTCTAGTTGCAACTCTGTTCAATAAAGCCTCCTCTTTACAACGCACCAGGGATAGGTTCATGAGTGAATTTCACTCTCTTGGCATTTTTTACAATTTTTCCGTAGAGGCGCTGGAGCATCAATGTACTCTTTCATCGAAGATGTATTCCAATGATCATAACATCGACGGAATGATTGAATTTCTACGTCAGATTTGTAATAATGTGGTAAACGCTCCCACAAAATATCTGTAAAGTCACTGAAATATTTTTTGAACATTGATGGTGATATAATAAAGAGTTCTTCAGCCGTCATTTCAGAAGGATTTCTTGTACAATAAATTGCATAAGTATTCACTAGCTGCTCTATGATCCAACATTTTTCACAGTCTCGACGTATTGGCCCCAGATCATCAATATGAGACCGCACCCATGGTGGATTAAAATGATCATGACAATATTGATACGACTGAACCTCACTATCACTCTGGAAATGTTCAGGTAATCGATCCCATAACGAAGGAATGAATCTGCTATAATATTTTATTAGTAGAACCTTAGGAATCGATTCGAGATCATTTTTAGTAGATTAGAGATCAACTTGAAATGAACAACTAAGGGAAAATAAAATTTGCTGTGCTTAATTCCAATCTTGTATCAAGAGACTCGGTAGAGTCTCGGGACAAGTACATTGACAGCCCTGTCGTCTGCTGGCCCGAGGCTCTCGCCGAGACTTACTTTCTCTGAATAAAACGATTCGCGGTGGTGAGAGTAAAATTGGCATGTGATTTTCTTTAATTGCGAAGCTCATGAGTTATATACGGCTTTGAAATTTGAACTTTTAGCTAATTAAGAAGTTCTCTGTCGAATGAGTCCAAAATCAGCGTGCTCGGTGGTGTATTTGCTGAGAAAAAACTTTGCACGGGCTCAAAATTATGCAAAAGTTACTAACACATCACAGATTTGACGTATACGTATACGCCTTCGACATAGGTTAGTGGTAGTAGAGTTGTGTCTCAATGCATTCTGATTGGCTCTCCGATCTCGGCTCAATCCAGCTCACCGACCACGTTCAAACTCTATAAGGCCCGCTACACACAGTCAATAATATAATGGTGCACAAGAATATTGTACAATAAGTTTGTATGGTGTGTAGCGGGCCATAAATTTAAGATCGCTCAGCTATTCAATGATTGCAATTGCGCAATATTTCAATACTACATCTACACGTTCAATAATATTGTGCAATCACCTATATTGCGCAATATTATTGACCGTGTGTAGCGGGCCTAACGTTTAGCACTCTAGCTGACCGACTACGTTCAGACTCTACGAAAGTTTATATTTATATATTTATAACAAACGTTATTTCGGACATAACGAAGTGCGGTATGTAATTAACCCTTCAAGTACACTCGGGGTCCAGTGGCCCCCAGCGCCAACTTCCGAGCCGCGCATGAAACAGTTAGACTCTACAGTCTGAGTTCCCCCCACTCTCAGTTATAGGCCAAACGGTCACCTTCAAGTTTGAAACAAAGAAATAAGACCCAAAGCATTAGGTTGTATTTGGCAGTGGAATATTCAACAAAGTTTTTTTGCCGGGGGCCACTGGACCCCTTGTGTGTATTTCGGGTAAGTTTTTTCGTGAAAAGTGCGATTTTTTTTTCGATTTTCGACTAGGATCGATTGTATATGAGGTAAGTACAATCATAAAAATACTTGAAATTTTCTTGTTTCAACTTATTTTTCGCTCCGATTTTTTTTTATTCTGGTTTTTTCCTCGGATTTTTTTTTTATTCTAATTTATTTCCTCCGATTTTTTCTGCTTCGATTTTATTACTCCGAAATATGTGTGCAGATGGTGTATAATCTTCGGCAAAACCACGGTCCCTCATACGCCGATCGTTGTGAGGAAATAGAAAACTTTGGTGATAATTCCTCGGAGTCCGAGGAAGATATTCAATCGGAGGAATCACATAACAGTGACTATGAGGAATCGACAAACTCCGAAATCGATGACGACGAACAAGAAAATTCGACAAACAATGGGTGCATTCTACAATCACGTGCTCGAGGTCGACCAACGGCCATTTTGAGGGGGAAAAATGGATTCAAGTGGCATACAAAATGGGGATCTCGGCATTCACGTATGAAAAATATCTTTCCAAAGTATTTAGGTATCTTCAGTAAATTGTCTAGTTCGCTGTTAGACTTTTATAAGAGAGAGAGAGAGAGAGAGAGAGAGAGAGAGAAGCGTCAGAGATTGTAAATATTGAATTATTAACATTTATCAGATCGAAATGCTGCTGCTGAGGTTATCATACCTGCGCCTCAGCGTGAAGCTTCCCATAAACATAAAATTGAAGAGTTCTGGAAACTTCTTTTCAACGATGAAATGTTCAAAATAATCGTAGACTGTACGAATGCCAAAATTGAAGAAGTTTGCCTCACGATGATTTCCAACAGTCAACAGTTACAAACATATCATCACCACACAGATGTAACTGAAATTTCGGCATTCATTGAGCTTCTGTATTATTCCGGGCAGTGGAAATCTAATAATGTAGCCACTGAGCATTTATGGAACAAGATAAACGGTACAACGTTCTTTCGCTGCGTTATGTCTAGAGCACGATTCACTTTCATCGCAAAATGTCTGCATTTCGATGTCAAATCATCTCGAGAACCGATGGATAGATTAGCTCCGATACGCAAACTTTGGGACTTATTTATTGGCAATTGTAGTCGTTACTACAAGCCGAGTAAATATTGCACTGTCGACGAACAATTACTGAGCTTCCGGGGAAAATGTCGATTCCGAATGTTTATAAAATCCAAACCAGACAGATATGGGATGAAAATAATCACGCTAAATGATGCCCGAACCTCATATCTGGTGAGTTTTTATTCTTTTTGAATTATCAAGTTATAGCGAATTTATTTGTATTATCCGATAATAGTAACAATAAAATGTTTGATTCGACAGATCTATGGGATTCCTTACCTTGGGAAGATTGGAAACGGTCCGACTAAAATAACCGAGGATTTTTTTCGAGAAGTCACAAAACCAATTCATCAAACGAGACGATCAGTCACGTGCGATAATTGGTTCACATCCATACCACTGTTGACAAATATGTTGGAACCACCGTACAGTATGGAAATCACCGGTACCATTCGAAAAAATAAAAGAGAAGTCCCAGTTGAATTTTTAGTTGCCGACAAAAAACCACCGTCCGCAAAGTTTGCGTTCACATCGGATTTGACGCTACTATCTTTTTCTCCGAAAAAATATAAGGTCGTCTTGCTGGCGTCCTCACATTTACGAACAACTAACATAACTGATGGGAAGCCTGATATCGTGCTGCATTATAATATAACTAAAGGTGGAACAGATACTTTCGACCAATTATGTCATTCGTATACGACAGCAAGAGGGATGCGGAGATGGCCACTCCGTTTTTTTTCGGGATGCTAGATCAACCCATGGTAAATGCTCGCATTTTACACAAATGCAGTGTCATAAACCGTGGGAACGACCACGAGATTATGTCGGCATGTGAATCTTTGGATGAAATCATTCAAC